>NC_028643.1:68686570-68740133 GCF_001406875.1 Solanum pennellii | reverse complement strand
AAAAATTTATTCATGCATTTGATAAATTAATTTATTTTTGTTAAATATGTAGCTTTTAAAAGTTTTAAATAAAAGATGAATACAAATGACTAAATAAGTTGATTTGATTTTTAATATATTTTTTAAAAATAAAACACAAAATTTTGTACATAAAAACTTTTCATATGAGTATGATTAAATAAACACAAAATTAAGATTAAAATTTTAAATTATTTTAATATACTAAGTAATGAGTATATATGTTAGGGTGTTCATGTATTAATTTTATATAGAAAGAGGTGCAATCATTTATTTGAGAATGCAAGAAGTATATTTCAAATGAAAATATATTATCAGAGTATTCAATTTAATTAACTTTTGAATTTTATTATTCTATACACATAATATGTAAAGAGGTTTATTATCTATCAAATATTTTTACGTAGTTTATAAGAATCTATTTATCTTTATATTTCATATAAAAGATATAGATTAAAATATAGTAAACGAGTTAATAATTTTTTTTAAAAAAACATATTCTCATTCGAGGTTGAATATATTGAAACTTAATAATAGCATCACATTTTGGATAATATTCTTAAAAAACAAATTTGACAAATGATAACAATTATCTTTGATATAAATGCAACTAAAGAATCTAAGAATTTTTTAAAAAAACTACCCACCAATAAAATGACGACACGTGGATTGATCAATTTTTTTTAAAAAGCTTTATTTAAATAATTTTATAAATATAAAGACTTATTTTTGTTTTTTCTTTTATTTAAGGATTGAGTTCAATTTTTTTTAAAAAGCTCTATTTAAATAATTTTATAAATATAAAAACTTATTTTTGTTTTTTCTTTTATTTAATCCCCCGCCCGACCCATTCCCTCTTCACTGGCGCCGGCGGCAATTACGACGCCAGCAAATCATTGCCTTACCTCTTTCTTCTCCTTCATTCAATTTTATCTCTTTCACTGGCATAAGCAGTGCATCACCTTCGTGGCTTTGGTCGTGAAATGTTTATGATTATAACATTTTCTGGTAACAAATAATTCGCCGGATCAATATTTGAGACGTAGATCTATACAAGAAGAAAAAACAAGAGAAGAACCGTAAAGTGTGAGAGAAAGAGAGAGGGGCGGGTTGTGCATGTGCGTAACAAAATGAAAATGGTGGATAAGGAATTGAGCATAGTTGCAGGGGAAGAAGACTCTTTCTTCCTTTTCTATTTTTGTTAATTATTTCCTTTTAAGAAAATATTAATTTAGGTGTAAAAGTTAATGAAAAAAAGAGAAAAAAAAATTTTTTTTGATACCTTTACGCGCTTAAAAGGGTAAATCACACGTTTTTGGACATGTCAGCTTTGTGTCCAATAGGCATGACTTTTGAACCATTGAGGTGTTCAATAGGAACACCCTGTATTTGAGATATCTAAGTGAAATATGCGGACAACTTTGAGAGGCTGCATATGACTTAAGCCCGAAAAAAAAAAAACTTTAAGGGGTGTATGTGTGTCATCACACAATCATTTGTATGCATGTCACAACTCAAATTTGATTACATTTCTAAACTTAAAAATAATTACAAATATCTATTATACGTGATCTTACTTAGATTTTTGGCAAAAGTATGTCTATGTTTTCCAAGTAACAAGAAAGGGTGATATTAATTTCATTTTTAGCACCTTATGTTCTCATATTACGTACACATTTCATTCATATATTCCTTTTGATTTGCTTATATGAAAATACTTTAATTAGAAAAGAACTTATCACATGAATAAGGTAGGAGATTCAACACCTACTAAGAATATTAAAGTTTGTATTGATACTAATTAATTATTATTGAATTTAATGTCGCTATAAGATTTAGAGATACTTATAACGAGTGTTATGTCTTGCTCTAAATAATATATTTAGCGGTAATTAAACTAGTGTAATTAATTAATTATTATTAAAAAAATTATTTTTTATATAGTGATCCCTTCTACTAAAGGAGTACTCCTTCCATCCCAGCTTGTTGACATTTTTGTCTGTCTTGAACTTTGTAAAATCAAACAATATTACATAAATTAACACTAAATATTTGTAACTAAAATGGTCAAAATGTAATGAAACCTTTATGGAACTAGTACAACAAGCATTTTAAAAGAGTTCATGGATTAAAGAAAATAATAAATGGTCAAAACAGTAAAGTTCATTTAAGGAAAACACCAAATACTCCTTATAAGTTATATCCAATAATTGTGATTTATTATTAATGTTGCACATTTTTTTAAGAAATTATAAATAGAAGGTTAATTTTATTATATTATTATTTAAATATAATAAAAGGAAGTGCTAAATGGCTATAAAATTTAGCCAGAATTTAGCCGAAAAATAAGAAAAATATGATATCTTTTTATTTTAAAAAAAATTAATCTTTTTTTTATTTTTTAGTTAAAATGTATTAAAGTTAAAAGAATAAACATATTTCAAAAGGTAAAATAACATTAAAAATATTATTCTGGCCAAAAAGATTTTTCCTCTGATAAATATGATGTCTTGAAAAATGTAATGAAGGTATCTTAATAACTAAAGTAAAATCATATATTGATTTCATTAAGTGAACAAATATTGTTGGACTATTCAACATAATATAGTGAACAACTATTATTAGACGGAGATAATACTTTGAAAACAATAAAGTACTCAATGGATCAAGATTCAAGACGCAAAAGCCAATACAACTATGAATCTTGACGTTTAAGGAAGCTTAGCAAGACTTGCAATTTCCCATATGACTTTCTTTTCCCAACACTATAGTGAAAAAAAAAATGCAGCAACAATCACTGACCAACAAATCAATGCCTAAGTACTTGGCTTATTTTCCTCTAAAACTTTTGAATCATACTATAGTGATAGGATGTGGTGTCCCAAGAAACTCCAATTGCCTTCATGTTTGTCCTCTTTTTCTTATACTTTGGCTTTCTTGATTTTCATCCCTTTGGTTCTTGTTTTAGTCCTTGTTTGTACATTAGGCCCTCAGAGTTCTTATGTACTATCATTTAGTTCTTCTTCTTGGACATGGAGATCAGTTGGATTATTAAGGTCTTTGACAAGTTATGAAGAGAGAGATCAGCATTTACAAGAAGTTGGTCTACTTACTTTCAACAACTCAGCAAAAGACTCATTTTCTAATCGACCCCTCGCAGTATATATATTTCACTTGTTATTATTTTGTTCTGTTTTCCATATATATAAGGTTACTTATCTGATAATGTTGATTTGTCCTTTGTTTTGCTACCTTATTAGGAAGGAGTTGAAGATACTTGGAAGGATGAAATGAATGAAGGAGAAAAGCATCGCGATGAAACGACTGGAATAGTTAAAAGGTATAACAGGTTGGAAAGGGTTGAGGCCATTTTAGCAAAAGCAAGGTCATCAATAAGAGAAGCTGCTAGAAATGGAAGCATGATATCGAATCATAAAGATCCTGATTATGTTCCTCAAGGTCCTATTTATCGGAACACAAATGCCTTTCACAGGTAATAGTTCTACTATGTGTATGTATAGTAGTAGTATTCGCGTTGATTTTACATTGACATACTTAATATTTGTACTACTAGGAGCTATCTTGAAATGGAAAAGAAGTTCAAGATATATGTGTATGAGGAAGGTGAACTTCCAATATTCCATAATGGTCCATGTAGGAGTATATATTCAACAGAAGGAAGGTTCATTTATGAAATGGAAAAGGGAAATATGTACAGAACAAAAAATCCAGATGAGGCCTTAGTTTATTTCCTCCCATTTAGTGTGGTTGTAATGGTTAGATACCTATATGTCTCTGGTGGCCCTGACAGCAGACATGTCATTGGTAGAACAGTTGCTGATTATATTCATGTCATTTCTTCAAGACATTCCTTCTGGAATACAAGTCTTGGTGCTGATCACTTCATGCTCTCCTGCCATGATTGGGTAAGCAAATTGTAATCGAGTTGAACTACAGGAAACTGTTTAGAATACGCGAGTAAACATTCTTTAGTATGTATAAGTTAAATCCTTCTTATGTGATATCTACCATTGAGATCAAAAATGTCTTTTTTTAGGGACCACACACGACTTCATACGTGCCACATCTCTTCAACAATTCAATAAGAGTTCTATGCAATGCGAATACTACAGAAGGATTTAATCCTCAGAAAGATGTATCATTACCTGAAATTAATCTCAAGACGGATGATACAATAGGAATCATTGGAGGTCCATCTCCATCAAGACGATCAATTCTTGCTTTCTTTGCTGGTGGTTTACATGGTGCCATAAGGAACAACTTGATGCAACAATGGAAAGGAAAAGACCAAGATGTTTTAGTTTACGAAGAACTACCATCAGGAGAATCTTATGAATCTATGTTGAAGAACAGCAAGTTTTGCCTGTGCCCGAGTGGCTATGAGGTTGCAAGCCCAAGAGTTGTTGAAGCAATTTACGCGGAGTGTGTTCCTGTGTTGATTTCAGATGGTTATGTGCCACCATTTAGTGATGTCTTGAACTGGAATGCTTTTTCTGTGAAGGTGGCTGTGGAAGACATACCGAACATCAAGAAGATACTGATGAGTATTTCTCAGACTCAGTATTTGAGAATGCAGAGGAGAGTGAAACAAGTTCAAAGGCATTTTGTGATGAATGGACCTCCAAAAAGATTTGATCTTTTCCACATGATTGTTCATTCTATTTGGCTAAGAAGATTGAATATGAGAGTTTAGGATTAAGCACTTAAATGTAGGTTGACAAGCTGGAAATCCTGCACAAGTGATCAATTTTGACCATTTGTAGTTCACATTTCTGCTTTCTACACACTTGTTTTGCCTTTTGCACTTTATTCTTGTTAAACTACTGCTCTCAACTTTGGATAAGTGTGCCTACTGTTAACTATACTTCATCAATGTATTCCATTATGGCTCATACACAAGCAGCTGGAACAGTAGAACACTTTATACTCTAGAGTTCTTACTGAGCCATCTATTTCAACTTCAGTGTACAGGTTTACTCGACATCTGTGCTCGTGAGCTATAGTAAGCTGCTCGACAGATTAGTACTTAAAGTGAGCAACCTGGCTGGACACTATTGTCTATCGTCATAAAAACAAGTTTTTATGTAATTGGAAAGAGAGTCTAAAAGAATACAAGCAAATAAGTATGGTGGTCCTTCAATATATAATAAGGCCTAAAGTCTTAACAGCTAAATTATGGAGAATTTCGACTTCTCATCAATGAAGTTTCAAGGACTATAGGTTTTTGCCATTGCCTCTAGGTCCAAATACAGCAATGGATATGTTGGAACATGTTCTTTTGGGAAGTTCAGCTGCTACAGAGACTGCAGGTACTCTTAGTGACTTCATACACAACGGGGATGCTGGTTATGGTGGAATAGAGAAACAAAAACTGCTCCTTTTGATGCACATTTATAACGCGATTCATGCCTATTGTTATGAAGTTCTTAGCAAAACAGTCGTGGTCTCGTGGCAGACTGGATCAATAGGTCTATAGAGAAGGGAATGAATTAGCTGATGCTATGAACTTTTTTACTGTAGTACTAGTACCATTAGGAATCAGATAAGCACTTCACACAACCAGATTCAAAGTATAAATTGAACTATAAATGCAAGGATTCAGACTTTCAAAATGTGAATAAATCTTCAATAATAGTTCTGTTACATAGTTGCCAAGCAACATAAAATCATCTACAGTTAAAAAATTTAAGGGGAAGTACAGTTTAATCTACAATGTATTTTTATGTTCAGGAAAGAATGAACACAATATTTTTCCATCCCACTATGTGTACAATTTTCCCACCTTCCACCCCAAGAATTCTAGACAAAAAAATCAAACATCAGCACATCTTGTTGGTGCATATCCCAGTCTGGACCTCTTGGTGTCATATAAGATATGAAAATTCTGCTGTTGATAGTTTCCAATTATCGACAAAGCAGACCGAGGAGTCCCAAGAATTGCCAAACAAACGATATCGGGTTCAAGTTTGATGAAGTAGTTCTCTACTGGAAAATTCCATACAGCTCCATCACCAAACACAATTCCAAACGAGGGAAATTCAACGTTCTTCACTCCGGACACATTGTAACATGGATTCAAAATAGGGAAGTCTTGTACAATGGGATAGCTCTTGACCTTCTTGACAAATGCCTCTTTTATAATCTCATAGGCTGGTTCAGCAAAGTAACTCAATGTGGTTCCTGAATCAATGATTGTACCACCAACACCTTCTGGAGACAAATTCCACGTCTCCTTCGGTATATTCAGTACCTCTCCTCCAACTATGACAGATTTTATCTGCACATAGTAGAAAGTCTCTGCAGGGTTGTCTTTGCCACCAACCAATGAAGTAAAGTTCAATTGTGGATGCTTCAAAAGATCCTTATCTTCACCAAAAATCAATTTGCTGCTTACACTAGAATTGCTATTCCTATCCACAAGGCAGTACGAAAAAGAATGACCGTACAAAGATTGAAGCTGAGAGGCAAAGGAAAGTGGCCCTCTCCCAAGTCCTAACAAACCAGCAGCACCATGAAACAACCCTCTATTCCAATGACCACAACCAAACATCACATCTTCCACCTTCCTAAACTCACTCCCACTCGGGGTCGTGAGGTTAACAGTAAACGTTTCTAGAGCGAAATCGCCAGTCGTATTGGAGCTATCACCATACCAATAGTAATAAGGGCAAGTCTGATTCTCAGACTTACATGGCTGTGGAGGATCAGGGGATGTAACAAATTGACACCTAGGTTCATGACAACTTATATTTCTAAAAGAACTAGAGTCTTTAGGATCATAATGGGGGCCATTTTGTTCAAAACAATCATAACAAGGAACACATTGAAGCCAATTAAGATCACTACCAGTATCAAGAATCAAAGAAAAATGCTTAGGAGGTGTACCCACAAATACATCCATGAAATACTCTCCTGAACCAAGACTCACCCCTGACTCCAAAGTTGCCATGAGCTTCCCAGAGAGCTCATAAGACAGAGATTCCAGTGGCGGCGAGGCGGCGGCTACCGGAGCATGAGCAGGAGCAATCTCATGTTTTTCACTACTTTTTGCAAGTCTTGAATTAGTATTCTGATTTTTCTTCTCAACAATCCTTGTATGCAATGTCTGAATCCTACTCAAATCCCCAAAAACTGAGTCTTTAGCCTCAATTTTTTCTGATCTGTGCCTTAAATGAAACTTCACAGATTCTTCTTTTTGCTGGTTAGAAACATCTGAGACATCTTCAGACCCATCTAGTTCTTGAGCTATTGAATGAGTCGTTGATTTCTCAGAAACCCCATAGTTGCAATCTGAGTTTGCAGAAGAAGAAACACCATTGAAGCTTGGATGCTCAGGTAATACAATCCCAGAAACACTAGAATTCATATTTCTAAAACTGTAAAATCCTCCAGATGCCACCACACAACCAGATGAAAACAAGAACAGAAACAACAAAATGAAAAAATGAAACTTTGTCACCATCACTAATACTCCAAAAATCCTCCCTTTTTTTCACTTCCCTTCAAGTTAATACAACAAAATGAAAAAAACCCCAAGAACCCAGAAACAAAAAATGGATTAGAACTCAGAAAGATGAATAAAACAGGAAAAAAATCCAATCTTTTTCTAACTTTAACACAAAAATACTTCAATTTCTATTGGGGAAATGGAGAAAAGAAAAGGGAGGAGAGACAAAGTTAAGGAAAACATAAGTGAAAAAAAAATACTTATGTACTATACACCAATAAAGAGGGTGATTTGGGTGTTGGTTTATGAGGTTTGTCTGTAGAAAAAAAGTTTTTAACAAATGGAGGAGTTGAAGTTTGAATAACGACTTTGAATGTCGTCTAGCTTTTCATCTACCAGTGTGTCCATTTACGCGCTTTCCACAATCCTCATCTATATTTTAATGATATATTTCTTCGCGCTTCACTCGATCATTAAAATAAGTATAATAAATATAAATATATATTTAAATTTATATAAAATTAAAAAAATTAAACACACATTCTAAATAGCATAGTATGCATCTTACCTGGCATAATATGAAGCATTTCAAGTGTATATTACACGAATTGTTATGTAGCATCTATATTTATTTGTTCAACTTTATCTAAATTTAAGTGTATACCTGTACATACACATTCAAAATTAGAAGACCTAAATATTAGTTGAAATCGAGTTAAATGACACGTTTATGTATTATACCCTTAAAGTAATGAAATTTATTAAAATTCAATTTCAAACATTAAATATTTAAACTTCAACTGAATTTAAACATTAATAATAATATATTATTAGCATTTAGCAAGATGAAACTCTGTTATATAACAAGGTGAAACTTAAGCATTTATGATAAGTCAATTGAAATGGAGATCGAAAGATAAAATTATTTAATTATTTTTTAAGTAAAATTTGGTCTTCAATGGAATAATAAAGTGTATTTGATGTGAGTTCATGGGGAAAAAGATTATTGTAATTAATAAGATTGTTTTTGTACAGACAGCAAACTTGAAAAAAAAAATTAAAAAAAATTCCTAGCTTCTGCATAGCTGTCTTTGACAATGTCAGTCCCTTCTTGTGATGCCATGCAATGCAATGATGCTAATTTTCTTCTAAACTACTATTTTTTCACTTCATTTTGGAGGAAAAATACTTGAATAAAACCCCTATGAACTTGAGTGATATCTAGTTAAAATTATGTAAGTATTATTAATTCAAAAAATAATTATAAGAAAAATTATATATTGTTTTATGTATTACTCTCTCCGTCTCATCTTATGTGGCACCATTTGAATCGACACGGAGTTTAAGAAATAAATGAAGACTTTGAATTGTTTACCAAATTGTCCTTCAAAAGTTGACTCACTTTTCTCTCTCCTCCTAAATGTATTAGAGTATTATTTAAAATTAAGTGGGACCAACAAGGGTAAAAGAGGAATTGTACCTTTAAATACTTATCATATAAGAAAATGTGACATTCTATTTGGGACGGACCAATGGAAAATGATGTCACATAAAATGGGACGGAGGGAGTAATTGTTTCATTTTTATTATAATAGAAACATTTTTAGTGGTAATAAATGTACACATTAACATATCAAAAATCGGTGTTAAAGTCTTTATCGGCATTAGTTAATTGTGATTGAATTCAATTTCGCTAAAGGTTTTAGGGACATATATAAAGAGTGTTAATTCTTGCTAAAAGTACATATTTAGCGACAATTTAGATATTGTCATTGATTAATTGTCGCTAAAGATCATTTTTAATATAGTATTTCTAGTAGATATAAGAAATATTCTTTCATAACTTATACATATATTAATTATGTAGATTTCTAAATTACAAATTAATTATCATGTTAAAAAAAAAAATATACATTAATTAAGTAACTGCTTGTTTACACTAGGAATTGAATTGACTTTTGAGGAAGAAAATGTGGATTATATATATATATATTTATTGTAATAATATGGTGTATATTAGAAATAAAGAAATATAATTTTAATGCAAAGCAATGTGTTTTGGGCACTTGGTCAAATCAAAAGAAAACCAGTTTTTGGTCAATTGTTGGGAACAATTTTTTCTTCTTTTTTTGGTCAAAGATCAGCTTGAGAAATTTAATCTGAGATTTTTCCTTTATAAAGACGAAAAATTAGAATTAGGGATAAAATCAATTTTCATCCTTTAGTTAGTATTAGTAAATTTAATTTTTTTCACCAATATGGATTGTGGTGCAGTGATAAAACTGATTTGTTGAGAGCGGTACACCCAAATAGGTCCTGTGATATTTTTATGGATTCATTACGAAGAAAATATCATATTTATTTATTTATATATAATTATTTAGTGACACCATTTCTATTTTACTTTTATTGGATACATTTAAAACTTTGTTGTGAAGAAAAATCAATTAAAAATAAAAATTAATGAGATTCACTAAAGATAATTTAATAGATATAACATAAACTTTTTTTAAATAGTCACTTGATTATTGAAAAAAAAATCAAAATTCATAATTAGGAAATTGAAAACAAAAAGAAAATGACAGATTTTTTAAAATATTAACATTGGTGGAACTGCAAACCAAGAGTAGAAGTATAAATAGTTAAATACTAATGTTTGTCTGCCATTAACATAGTATTCCCTCACATGTCAATTTTGTATAACATGTTTCATTTTTCAAGATTTAAATAAGATAATTTTTAATTTTTAGTTATTTTAAATTATCAATTATTTTATTTTATAATGTACTGTACTTAATTAATAAATATATTATTTTAGAAAAGTAAAATTTTATATACAAATATTTGATAAAATTTAAATATTTTAACTCTTAAAAAATTAAATTATATCACAAAAATCGAGATACAGAATATACGTCCAGATTTATTCAAAATTCAAAGTTCTATCAAAGCGAGGAATAGGACCGATAGAGGACTATGAGAAAACGACCAACAATTTGCTTTTTATATTTTCAATTCTCTTACCCCAATTATTTTCTATAGTTGTTCCATGATGTTGATCATATGTGGAAAAAAAATATTTGAACCTACCCATTTCTCATTCCATAAATATATATATATATATTGAATTTAAAAATAAATATTCGTACTTGATATTTTGTATCAAATAAATAGTGTTTGATCATGAATATAAAATGAAATTCACTTCAATCAGAGTTGTCAAAGTTGAAATTGTATATGATTATAATTTATGCAATAAATATTTAAAAAATACATGAAATATAATTTAGATGAACTTTTTTATATATATAGAAAATTTTAGGGTAAATTTGAAAAAGAAAAATTGATAAAAGTAAAAAATGGATTCTTGGTGGTTTTGAAAATTTGAAATTATTAATAGTCAAATATTGATTTTTAAATACAATGAAAAGAAAATCTTTTAAAAATTTCATCGTCAAATGGGATCTTAATAATTAATTTATTAAAAAAACTATATTTTTATATTTATTGATTTAATAATAAACATCAAATATGTTTGCAAGCTTTACCCTCCCAACACTTAGCCCGCCCTCGCACGGGTGGAGTTAGGGTAATGGAGGGATGCATTTGAATCTCTTCGTCGAAAGAATACAATATTCATATGATATATAATAAATTTCTTTTTTTAATTTTTTTATTTTTGTATATTATTTTTTTATATTTTTTGAATTCTTTTAGTAAAAAACTTTTACTTGTCACGATAGACTCTTTTGTATGAAGTTTGAATATTTTCCTCAATGGAAATTTTGGAATTATACGAAGTATAAAGAGCGTATAATGGAAACTTTTATGTCAAATTTATGATACAACAATTGAGAATTGAGTGGTAACTTTGATATAACACCCTGGATTTATTTATTTTATCAAGAAATAAGATGAGGTTGTGCTATTATAAAAGAAATTGTGGTGTGACAATTAAAGTTTTTTCTTTTTAAATTAAAAGTATTAGATTTGAATATTGAAATATGAAAAAAAAATATTTGATAGAAAATATTTTTCTTCGATTGAAATTTTAGTATCGAACTTTAATATATATTTCAAACATCAAACGAGAGACAATAGAAGTGTATGCAAATAGTCAATAACTAATCCACTTGGAATTTTTGAGGGCCAACACATTTGAACAAGATTACCTTTGACTGAGGACAACTAAATAATCTTTAATTTTTATTTTTTTGGGATTAAGATTGATGATTGACCCTAAATTAATTAATTCTTATAGGCACACTTCAAGTCATGACACACATCCCACATTTAAGGGAAATTTTATTTTGTCTCCAAATAAAAATTAATATTCGAAATTTCTGTAATTAACGTTTTTTTAATAAACTTTTCTTAAAAGGTCATGTGAAAATCATTTTAAAGTATTTTTTGTAAACTACAACGAAAATGAAGCTATATTGACCACTACAATAGGTTTGACCAAACAAAGAATACGCAGAATACATTATATTTTATTTAGATTATTGTACTTCGTTTTTTATTAAATGTAGGCATTCAAACACTATGATGATGAGAAATAAAAAATAGGTTAAGACTTTAATGATTCTGTTAAAGATATATTTTCTTCGTTTTTTTTAGTTGTTATGAATTTTTTTGAAAATTAAATTATATAAATTTTACTTTATTTAAAGACGTATTTTTTGCATATTGATATTTAAAATTTGTAAATTGTAGTATTTCTTTATAATTTTTGAATAAATAATTTTTTAATTTTAAAATGCTGAGTTAATTAACATGACAACTAAAAATACGGAGGGAGCATGGTCTAAGATAATCGTCATTTTAAAAAATTATGATATTACTAATTAGTATCTCTTTTTCGCTCTTAGTAATAATTATCTTTGAAAGTAATAACGTTGACTAATTAACATAGTAAACAACACATATTGTGACATCATATACTTACTCTGTCCAACAATATTTGTCTATTATTGTCCAACAATATAAGAGTAATTTTACTTTATTTGAATATAATAAATATAATGTCTTGAAAAATATAAATAAAATAATTATAATTAATAATAAAAATAAATTAGAAATTAAAAGTAAAAATTATCCATTAATTTCATTAAGTAAACAAATATTATTATACATTCTAAAATTGTAGTATAACAGACAACTATAATATAGTGATTGCTTCGATTAAATCTCTTTTTATTTATTGTAGATAGATTAACGAGAGAATAATTATTAAACGCGTTAACATTACAAATTATTAAAAATAATAATAAGGGTATGATAGTTAAAACACATTCTTCCTTCATCCCAAAACATTTTTCACAATTTCTTTTTTCTTTTAGTGAAATGATATGAACTTTGATAAATATTAATTTAAGATATTTTTTTGCGTGTTATGAGAAAAATGTTATTTTTACAATACTTTGTTAGCTTTTGAACACCTAAATTTTAATTTTAAAATATGAAATTAATTTAATTCAATTTACTTAACTATTAAATTTAGCCCAATTAACTCTTGTAAGATAAATGTAATAACTATTTTGAAATTGAGGAAGTAATAATTTCTTAAAAAACATATAAATAAAAGAATGTGACAAATAAAGTGATCCGAAGAGAATAGCAATCTTCGGTATTCATGTTTTAAGTGAAAATCTTTATATGACATGAAGTTATTACTCTTTTACAGTGTCAAATTATACTAGAACATGATAAATTTTAATAAACACATACAGTAGAAAAGAGATTATTTAAAATATTTAAAGAAAGAATTTTGTTCTACCTTAATTGGGTATTTTTTTCTTCTTAGTTTAGAAAATAATTGAAGCCAATAAAAAAAAAGGAAGAACTCATTTTGTTTAGAACTAAACCAAGTATATTTTTTGGTAAAACTTACTCGAACTAGGGATTTACACCAAGTCAATACATGCATGTCATGTCCAGTAAATCACATTTTCTAAAATGATCATAACTTAGCTTCAGAGGTTGATATACATATGTAAGCACTCCCAGAATATTTTTTGGTGCAGATCTTTGTAATTGTACAAGGGAATCCTCCCACGAAGGCTTCCTTTTATTCTTTAGCGCACCAGCAACTGTAATAATTGCAAGCGGCAACCCCATGCATTCTTTCACAACATTTTTTTGCTATGTGATTACGAAAAGGACATCAACTGAATTTCCAGTTTTCTGTCTGATAAGATTCCAATTTCTATGATCTTTCGAGCCTCCATTGTTCCACAAACATTTCAGAGACGTGTAGTCAACTTCAAGTGGTGCAGGATAAGAGAAATTAAATGAATGTTACCTTCAATTTGAAGACTAATCGCAACTAGTTTAATTCTCTTAGATCACCTACTCAGCGAATAACATCATTGTGTTTGTTACCAAGCAAAAATGATTTCCTAAAAAAAATTATTTCAAATATATTTATATATTATCTAGCAAAATATTATGAAACCAGAATAGTATAGTATGGGAATGAAATTCCAAAGTGGCAAGGGGTGGGCATTGGGGGATTGCCTGGGTGGCAGCGCAGAGCTATGAAGTTCTCAGAGAAATTACACTCTTAGTCTTGATTTGCAATTGTAAGCTTCCGCATGACGCCCTTACCAATTGCAGTGGTAAGGGTATGCTAAAAACTACGTACACGGCGCACACAATTGATTCCTAGCCTTCACATTTTGTGAGGCTTGAACCGGGTGGGGCTAGACGGACCCTTTTTGACAACTCTATCCAAGTCCATGCCAATATTATTTTCCTAAAATGTTGAAAAGTCTTTGGTAATATACACAACTGATTTTCAGGTAGCAAAAGCAGCAAGATTGGACAAGTTTGAGCTTTCTGACAAGATCAAGTTAATACCAGAGTCTGGACTGGTTGCTGCAGCTCTGAAATTGAAACGGGAACCTCTGAAGGTTGTTCGATACAAGAATGAGTTAAAAAAGTTAATATGAATGAACCATACTTCCTTGTCAAGTTACACTCCATACTACAATAAAATTGTGAATTACATGGGGATTTTCCTGAAAACTCGCGGGAAATTAACTTGCCAGTTAAACATCCAAGTTGTCCGTCCTGTTGAAGTGCAATTACATGTCTCTTTTTTCTGTTGCATTAATGTTGAAGCAGCTGTATGCATCTTTCCATATGGTTGTCCTGTTAAGCAGTGAGGTATAATAGATTTGTTACTCACCTCGCCAGCTTCAGTTATTTATTTTATCGAACTTCACAGATGGAGGAATACAGTTATCCAGAATTAATGGTGCAAATGCTGACAGTAAACTGAAATCAAACAACATACAAGGCATGAAAAATGATCGCTAATTAACCTTTTACATTGTTATATTTCTAAAGCTTATTAGATTCATGCTTTAGTTTCACACAAAAATCAAAATGAAGGCTATTGAATTGTGATCGATTTGTGAGAATGGATGTATCGTAGATTGTATTTGGTTAGTTTTTCACAAATTGTAGAATTTTCATATTTATGAGGAGGGCAAAATACAACTAAGACATCCTAATTGTTCATTCAAACAAAATTTTAAACTGCAAATCAACATAATTCATATTTCAAATCATTATTTGAAATTAAATCATGCACAATACAAACGAATATTCTAAGGGGAAATTAGATACTCAACAAATGTCACAAACATCGATCTTTTCTTTTGATCCGTCACAAATACAATGAAACGTTCTTATATATATATATATCTCCTCTTATAGAAGTCATACAACATTTTCATAAAAAATAATTTAGCAATAGTAAACAAGCATAAATAGATACATATATAATCTATTTTAGCTTGTTTAATCATTCTCATAATAATTTTTAAGGAGTAACTTGGAGAATTACTTTTCCAACATTGGAGCTACTAAATAGAGATGTTAAACTCTCCAAAAAGCTCTCAATTCCATTATAGATTTTGTGCTTAGACTTTATTTTGCCTCCTTTCAAGTGAACTTCCATCTCCTTTATAAATTCCTCAAAGTGATTAAAATAGGAAGGCACCATAAATCCTTTCATCATAACTTCTTTACCCACCATGTTCAATAAATTCCTAACTCCTTCTCTTTCTGTCCAAACCTACAAAGTCCACCGATTTGTTTTTTTAGATATGTCGAGTCAGTATGTAAGTTCTGAATGCTAGATATATATATATAATTATGATATATAGTACAAAAGTACCTTGTTATACTCGGATATCATTCCACAAAGCGCAATACGAGCTCCATGGTTGACGTGATTAAGGACAGCCTCAAGCATTTTACCACCAACATTGTCAAAATATACCTCAATTCCATTCGGAAAATATCTATAAGAAAATAACGTAAATTTTAAGTTATAGTAAGGTATTATTAACCCAAAATAAGGAGAAAAAAAGGATATAAAAATAAAAATAGTTTACTTGGTTAATGCAGCATCATAATCTGTCTCTATACGGTAATTAAAAGCTTCATCATACCCACACTCTTCTTTCAACAACTTCACCTACAAAAATAAAAATAACAATATAGTACTATAATTTGAATATTTATTTTTAGTATAATGGACAAGTAAAAGTGAACAGGTGGAGAGAGTTATATATACCTTATGATCAGAGCCTACACTTCCAACAACTCGACAACCTTTAACTTTAGCTAGCTGTCCAGCTATGATTCCAACTCCTCCGGCTGCAGCCGATATGTAAACATTAGATCCGGCTTTAGCATTTCCAATCTTCTCTATGCCCACCCACGCTGTTATCCCTGGCATTCCTATGTAATAACGTATACAGAATCAGAGTCAAAATTTGAAGTTTATATGTTGAGAAATGCAAAACTTTAAAAATTAGTATACCTAAGCAACTAAGATAATCCGGCAAGGCAACTCCATCGGCATGATTAATTTTCTGAAGCAAATTAGAAGGCAGAACACCAAATTCAGCAACAGGGCAAACACGGCTCATTACTAACTCTCCCTCTGAAAAATTTGTATCCTTAGATCGAACCACCTTCCCGATTCCAAATGCTGTTATCACCTGCAATTTTTCATATATTATAAAAAAAATCATATTCGATCAAACTAAGATACATAAAATGAAACAGAGTGAGTACGTAGTACACCTGGCCGAGAGGGATTTGAGGAAGTGAGAGGCCATCATGGAGGCCACTCAATTGAGTGCGCATGTATGGATCGATAGAGACATAGAGGATTTGGAATGCTACATGATCATCGGGGATCGATAGAGTCAGAGTGCGTAGCTTAATATGGTCAGAATTGGGAACACCAGTTGGTGCATAACTAGCAACATACCACTCTCTGCTCTCCAATTCTGCCGTAGCCATTTTTTTGGGTAGCAACAACAATACTAGTCGTGAAAATTAGATAAATATTACTACGATAACTAAACAAAGAGGCCAGAGGAAATGGAAAAGTAAGTGGATGCAAGAAAGTATTATTTTCAGTTCTTAATTTCACGTATACGAAAGAAGCAATTTATAGAAGGAGGTGTTGGGTATACAGTTAATGGAAAACACAGGAATTTGAAAATTTGAGAATTTGAAGAGTAAAAAATTTAAATTTTTTTAATTTTTAGGCCATTCTTATGCCCCACGCACCTAGACGCCCTCGTCAATTTTTATTTTTATTTTATATTTCAAATTTAATTTTTTTTCATTTTTACGCCATCCTTATCCCCTATTCCACTCACACAGTTTATTTCCGTCAAAAAAATTAAGAAAAAAAATCATTTTTGGGAAGTATTTCATTTTTTAAAAAAGTTATTTCTATGCCACCCCCTACCCGCTCTCCCCCCTCCTTCCTAGGCTACCCTATCATTTAAAAAAAAATATTTTTTCGAAAAATATTTCAAATTTGATTTTTTTTTCATTTTTACGTCACCCCTACTCTTCGCTACCCCCTACCCCACCCCTCACCTAGGCCATTTCCATCAATAAAAAAAAAAATTTAGAAATTATTTCAAATTTAAAAAAAATTCAGTTTTTACGCCACCCCAACCCCGGGCGACTCAGACAATTTTTCTTTAAAACGTATTGTTTTTGAAATATTTTTTTTTGGGTCTGATCAAATTTTGGAACGGTCATCGGGGTCTTGTCCTACTATGAATGTTGTCGTCGGGTCCTAGATCAATTATCGGAGTTGATTTTCAAATTGGAAAATATTTTCTAAAGAGTATTTTTTTAGTCTCAAGTAAAATAAAGATATTTTTAAAAATCTTTTTCATTCACAAATCAAACATTAAAAAATATTTACTACTCTCCAATCAAACATGAAAAATAAGTTGAAAATCCACTTGTTTTTCAAAAAAGAATATTTTCTATGAAATTATTTTTTATTAAGAAATATTTTCCTTCATACCAAACACATGCATAATATAAAATGTAGCAATAAATTGCAAGAAAGAGTAGAAAAAACTAAATGACACAAAAAATGAACAAACTTTTAAAGGATGGGCACCAAGAAAGGAAAGAATGAGAGCAAACGAAAATACATATAATAAGAAAATAGAAAAGGATCAAAATTGCCCCTGAACTATGTCAAATAGATTATTTATACCCTTCGTTATATTTTGGAATAAAAAATATCCCTATAGTTATCCTAAGAGACTACATATACCCTCAAGAGTTAACACCCCACATTTTTATTGACTTCGCAAGCCACGTGGGACTAATCCTTCCACCTAACCATTGCAAACTAAGATTCAATACAAAAGAACTAGACCTTTAGCGGCGATAATAGTCGTCGCAAAAGCCTAGAAAATCGTCACTAAAAGTTTTTAACATTAAATTCTAATTTTGTGTTTTTTTCTTCATTATTTAAAAAACAAAAAAAAAATGATATCAATTAAGTAGGAGTTTGAAGATATTATGTCTTATTTTTATGTCATATGTAAATGTATAAAATGTATAATGATGCATTATATAGTAGGAGATGTGAATCAAGAAGTAATTTTCATGATTTTTCGTAATAATATTTGATGTTTTTAATATTAGTACTGCAAGTTATTTTAGAAAATTAGGTTGCAATCGGAAATTAATTGTCATATTTTTTTGTTGAAAATATAGGTTTTACTAGCGTATGGTTGTTGGAGCCTTAGTCGCCACTAAAAGTCACTCATAACCCTGACAATATTTTGGGATTTTGTGGCGACTTTGTTGCCACTAAAGGTCAAGTTCTCTTGTAGTGAATTTTAGTTGGCATCACTTAGGTGGAGGGATTAGTCCTATATGGCTTGTCACGTCACTGAAAAATTTGGGTGTTAACTCTTGAGAGTATTTGTGGTCTTCTAGGATAACGGCGAAAATATTTTTTATCCTAAAATGTAATGAAGGGTATAAGTGATCTATTTCACATAGTTCATGAATAATTTTAAACCTTTTCTGATAAGAAAATTGAGATACTGATTGCAGAATAAAACTCAATAGAAAAAAAATGAGAATTGTAGTCAAAAGATACAGATAAGTTAGGGAAAGGCCACACGAGGGTTAGTTGGGCTTAGTTCCAGGATCTTCTTGATTAGAAGGCCACTAAATCAAGCACACACACTAATAAGGAGATTGATTTTCGACTTATTTTTTTCATTGTTTTGTAACATCTAAGTATTCTATATAGTGATTAATGATAACTAATTATGAAAGATTTAATTTGTTGACGTTAGATCATAAATTGTGTTCAGTCCAAAAAAAAAAAAAGGAAACAAAACTTAACAAATTGGCTTCAAACTCCATTTGTTTGGCAAATTTTTGGAGCTAAGGGTTGATGTGAAAGGAGCAAGTTATTCTTAATTTGTTCACATATTGGCGCATAATTTTCTTTTTAATTTGTTTAAAAAAGAATTATTTTTTTTTTGGTAATATTTTAACTTTTATTTTTTATGTGACATGTTTAAGAGCACAAGATTAAAGGACAATTTTGTATATTTGACATAACTTTAATCTAGAACCACAAAATTTAAAAAAGAACTTATTTATTTTCTTAAACTTCGTATCATTCAAACTACATCAGGCTTTTTGAAACGAAGGAAGTAGAAGCCTTTAAGCAAACGGCACTTGCATTTTGCAATCAGATAGTCTTCTCTTAAACGGCATTTGCATTTTGCAATTAGATACAATATGTAACAAACATCTATTTTCAAGTATGAGATTGAATATAAAAATGTAGCAATAAATTGTATGAAAGAGTAGAAAACCTAAATGAAGCAAAAATGAACAAAGTTTTAAAGGGATGGGCAGGAAGAAAGGAAAGAATGGGAGCAAACTACAAATACAGAACAAGATAATTGGATTAATTTCAGTTTCAAGGGTCGTCTTGACCATAAAGCTACTAAATCAATCGCTTGGATCTTTAAATTTTTTCTACATATTATGCATCGATAAATTTGAAAAAAACTTTTCAATTAGTAAAAAATACAATAGTAATTGTTTATTTTATTTAATGTGGAACTCCTTGCAATAATTGAAAAATAGAATAATATTTAGTTAATTGTAGAATCGTTTCTAATGTGATCACCTATTTTGTTGACTTGTTTATATCTTGACAATTATGATGAACCCACATTACTAATTCTTACATTTACCTTTTTTATTCCCCTTTCTATCTTTTACTCTCTCCTTATTGAATATTCTAATTTCTAAAGTCTATCAAATAGACAAATCTTTGCATTATACAAAATCTATTATTATGTGCTTATAAAAATATCAAAATTATTTTTT
This sequence comes from Solanum pennellii, assembly GCF_001406875.1. NCBI lineage: Eukaryota > Viridiplantae > Streptophyta > Magnoliopsida > Solanales > Solanaceae > Solanum > Solanum pennellii. The sequence continues at coordinate 68,719,933 of NC_028643.1, read as the reverse complement.
GGTGTATCTTTAAAATTTCAAGTATTATACGAAATAAATATTATTTTATTGTTTACTTATCTTCACTTGTAGGATTACATTAAATATATTATAGTCACTCAATTTATAATGACAATTGACAACTAAAAAGAATAAGGTCTCCCTATAAAATTTAATCTTAGACCCTCCAAACTTATTGAGCTCGATCCTAATTAGGTCTTATGTTTAACCCGCGTGGAAACTTAATGAGCAAGCAAGTGACTATGTTAATAGGTCACCTCAAAAGGAAAATTATGATAGTACCCTTGGTCGTCCTAGGGAACTCCTTATATAGAATGAGGAAAGAGAACTACAAAAAAATAATTTTGTTATATCATTTTCAAACGATTGAGTGATCATATAAACAAGGCCAAATACATATTCCTGTTGTAAATCTCTCAAAATAGATCCCGTCAATCATATTATATATATCTTTTAGAAAAGAAACCTAGGATTTTGGGATTTTTGTTACTTAAGTTTGAGACGTGATTTCTTCAATGTTGTTGCAAAAATTTCAAATGATTTTGTTGATTTAAGACATAATTTTCACGAGATATAGTCCTTGTTCTTGAATGAGGGTGCAGTTGCGTTTGTAGCTTGCTTTAACACATGTTTGATATTATACACATAAAATATACATTTTGTTGAGTTTATGGCTTACCTATAACACATGTTTGATATGTCATATGCATATACATAAGTAGTAACATATACACTTATTGTTTGTTCGATTCAATTATTATTTGAAATCATATTCAGACAAACATTCTAAATAGAGATTAGATATTCAACAAATATCACTAACGTTGATCTTTTAATCTGTCACAAGTATAATCAAACATTATTACATATATCTCCTCTTATAGAAGTCATACAACATTTTCATAAAAAATAATTTAGCAATAGTAAACAAGCATAAATAGATACATACATTGTCTATTTTTTGCTTGTTTAATGATTGTGAGAATCACTTTTAAGGAGTAACATGAAGAATTACTTTTCCAACATTGGAGCTACTAAATAGAGATGTTAAACTCTCCAAAAAGCTCTCAATACCATTATAGATTTTGTGCTTAGACTTTATTTTGCCTTCTTTCAAGTGAACTTCCATCTCCTTTACAAATTCCTCAAAGTGATTATAATATGAACCAACCATAAACCCTTTCATCATAACTTCTTTACCCACCATGTTCAATAAATTCCTAACTCCTTCTCTTTCTGTCCAAACCTACAAAGTCCACCGATTTGTTTTTATAGATATATCGAGTCAGTATGTAAGTTCTGAATGCTATATATATATATATATAATTATGATATATAGTACCAAAATACCTTGTTATACTCGGATATCATTCCACAAAGTGCAATACGAGCTCCATGGTTGACGTGATTAAGGACAGCCTCAAGCATTTTACCACCAACATTGTCAAAATATACATCAATTCCATTCGGAAAATATCTATAAGAAAGTAACGTAAATTTTAAGTTATAGTAAGGTACTATTAACCCAAAATAAGGAGAAAAAAAGGCTGTAAACATAAAAATAGTTTACTTGGTTAATGCAGCATCATAATCTGTCTCTATACGGTAATTAAAAGCTTCATCATACCCACACTCTTCTTTCAACAACTTCACCTACAAAAATAAAATAACAATATACTATAATTTGAATATTTATTTTTAATATAATGAACAAGTAAAAGTGAATAGATGGACAGAGTTATATATACCTTATGATCAGAGCCTACACTTCCGACAACTCGACAACCTTTAACTTTAGCTAGCTGTCCAGCTATGATTCCAACTCCTCCGGCTGCAGCCTATATATAAACATTTGATCCCTCTTTAGCATTTCCAATTTTTTCTATGCCCACCCACGCTGTTATTCCAGGCATTCCTGTGTAATAACGAGTAGGGGTGACAATTTCAGTTCATATACGTGAAATGAAATCATTTTACTCATATTTTCTTTTCTTTTATTAAATGAATTTAATATGATTTTCAACCTATTTAAACTCATATAAATATGGATTAACATGAGAATCCATATCCAGCCCATATAAATAATTTTATTTTTTTTGGAAAACAAAAAATTTTTAGGGATCGGTTGATGGAAGTGTTAGGATCGGAAATAAGCAGGTGTAAATGCGGAAACTAGCAAAGCAAACCTCAAAAGATCACGAGTAAGAAGACAACGGGAAATATACCGAAAGACATAAAGATTTAACGTGGTTCGGTCAATCGACCTACGTCCACAAAGGAGATGAGCAATCCACTATAAATATGAGAGTACAAAATACAGAGGGAAACAACCTCAACCAATTCACTCGGAATACATGGAGGTTCACACAAGTGATAACGTATCAAGTTTGTGACCCACAAATTCTCCCTCTAACCAAAACTCTCAAAGCCCTTTAAGACTACATTGTGAATGCTGATTAAGTTAGAAGGAACATTCCTCTATTTATAGAATCCTAAACCTTTTCCTACAAGAAAAGAATTAGTCAATCAAAAAACCTTTTTCTAAAAGGAAAATCTATTTTATGGTAAGAGATTTAGGGCAAATAAAACCCAACAGGAAGGTCGGCCCGAGCCCGGGGGTTCCTAAGGGAGGGGGCAAATTTTTATTTTTATTTTTGAAAAAATAGATTTTTTTTTTGTTTTTGAAAAAAAAAATTAGGTGTAGATTAGTGGAAGGTGGGTGAGTAGGCAGGGGGTGGGGATAATTTTAAAAAAAATGAAGAATAGATTTATTAAAACAAAAAAATCTGGGAGTCAATTGGTGGAAAGTAGGGGTCCGGCTTTTGGGGTAGGGTAGTGAAAGGTTTGGGGGGGGGGGTCTGTGAGGATGGATAATTTTTTAAAAAAAAATAAAACAAGTTTGTTTAATGGGTTAGAACCATTTTATCTAAAATCATATTTGCAGATATTATATTTGAATGGATTATAATCAAAATCAAAAAACTTTAAAAATTAGAGAAATGTAAAACTTTAAAAAATAGTATACCTAAGCAACTAAGATAATCCGGCAAGGCAACTCCATCGGCATGATTAATTTTCTGAAGCAAATTAGAAGGCAGAACACCAGATTCAGCAACAGGGCAAATACGGCTCATTACTATTTCTCCCTCTGAAAAATTTGTATCCTTAGATCGAATCACCTTCCCGATTCCAAATGCTGTTATCACCTGCAAGTGGCACAATTAAGATTACAAGATATAATATAGCATTTTTCTTAAAGCTAAATCAAATTAGATACGTAAATCGAAATGTAGACCTGGCCGAGTGAAATTTGAGGAAGATGGAGGCCATCGTTGAGACCACTCAATTGAGTGCGGACGTATGGATCAACGGAGACATAAAGGATTTTAAATGCTACATTTCCATGTGGGATGGAATCTGCTTGTAGCGATAAAGTGAGAGTGCGTAGCTTAATATGGTCAGAATTGGGAACACCAATTGGTGCATAACTAGCGACGTACCACTCTCTGCTCTGCACTTCCGCTGTAGCCATTGTTGAGTAATTGAGGGTCAGTCTCTGAAAATAGTAGTGCTGATATTTTTGCGGTCCCCAAATAAGATGTTAGTGGGGTGGTGGTCCTTGTGCTGGATTTTCATAGTCCAAACCAAAAAGGGTCGGTCATATTATGTGGTAACGGAAAAGAGTAGTATCATATTATTTGTCCAATATTAAATACTCTTTACATTAAAGTATAGTAGTTCTAAATTATCATTAACAAGAACAATTTAGTAAATTACATTCTAATATTTTTTTAAAAAAATTATATCAAGTTAATACGAATCAAGTGAACTCCATACTATCGGGCAACAAAGCTTACACTTGTTCACTAATTATGACGGTTCACCAGAAATCTTTTCCACGAGGAGCGGTACGTACGTATGATATCATCATGACCCCTCTTTTCGTATGAAAAGGAGGGAGCAAATGATTTTTGGTCGATAAGTGCATGTGCACGTATTATGGATAGATTTTAGGAATCACATAGTTTTAATATGAAATTATAATTTATCCCTCTTTAGTTTGTAATTACATTAATATCTTAAAAAGTAAACATAAACCAGATACATAATATGTAGTTCGAATACATTATAACATAAATTGAATGCATAAAATGTAGCTCAAATTTCATAAAAAACTAGCTCGAATACGTATTATGCAGCTCAGATACATTATAAAATAAACTAGATACATAATATGTAGCTCAAATACATTAAGTATTGATTCAGATACATTAAGAAAATAAGGAATTTTAGAAATAGAAGAGGATATTGAAAATAAGGGAAAAATAAGACGTGTATTTCAATAATTTTTTCTTTTTAATTTCACGAGAAAATGGCTAAAATGGGCTTTAATGTACAAATAATGCTTTATTTTGATCCTTAATTATTTCATTTGATTAAAATGAACCTTAATGTATGATAAAAATGTTAATTTCCTTAATACATTTTACGATTGAAATAATCCTTTAAATGTGTTCATTCTGATCCTTTATAGTACTTAAATTAATAGATTTATCCAAAAACACATGTTAAGTTTAATTATGGACTCCACTGGCTAGTCTAAAATAGACAACTTACATAAATATATTATAATAAAAAAATATTTATTATTTATAGCAATAACATTTTTTTCACTTAATCACTCTTAATTTATTTATAATACAAGTTTAATACATATTATAAAGAATCATTTATATTCACATATAATACAAGTTTTAATGATGGATAATGCATTTATCACACATTTTAATACACTTATAATACAATGTGACAATATTTTATCAAACAAACATAGGATATCATAATTCACTTTTAATACATATTACAGATTTATCACAGTATTGCTATAAATGGTAATAAACAAAAAGTATCGCTAAAATCAGTAATTATTTTTAAAAATGTATTAATTTATGTAATTTTTTCTAGTAAAATTCAATGCTAATGTCTTCTTTGTTAGTTTCATAGAAAAATCCACGAAATCTAATTCTCTTTTCTTTTCTTTCTCTAACAAAATCTATCATTTTCTCTTGCTTAAAACAAAAATGGGTATTACATTAGCAGAATAATATTTTAGAAAAAGAAAATAATAAATTTTGTTGGAGAAATTAGAGAAAATGATATTAGATTTTATGAAGTTCTTTCTTTGAAGCTAACAAAAAAAGACAACAATGATAAATTTGTTAGCCACATTAATAAAATTAACACTTTTTAAAAAAAAAAATAAATATATTAGGTTGAAGATAAAGGACCAAAATAACACCTTCTATCATACATTAAGAACTATAATATACTAAAGATCAAAATAAACATCTTCGTTATACATTAAGGACTATTCTTATACAATAAAATATATTAAGAACCAAGATAAAACATTAACCATTCATTAAGGCCTATTTTTTTTGGTTCTCAAAATCATAAAGAAAAAATTACTTGAATGGGAGTTTTTTAATAAATAATTATTGATTTTAACGATACTTTTTATTTATTACCATTTATAGCAACATATAACAATACTATATTAAATATGTAATATGTATTAAAAGTGTATTAAGTATGCAATACTATTTTTAAAAATATATTTTGTTTGTTTAGTAAGAAATTGACTCATTGTACTATAAATGTATTAAAATGTGTGATAAATTAATTTTCTATCAATAAAACTTGAATTATATGTTAATAATAAATTGTTCTTTGTAGTATGTATTAAAACTGTATTATAAATATATTAATAAAGTGATCAAGTGAAATAAAATGTTAATGATATAAATGGTAAATATTTTTTTTATTTATAGTATATTTATGTAAGTTCCCAAAAATTAAATACATGCAGTTTGTGCTTGAACATGACCCGAGTTCCTTTTTTATCTTTCCTGGGGTAATTGATGACCCGAGAATACTGGTTTCGGGTTTGTATATAAACATCGCAATGCTTTGGAAAACTCTTCCCCCCTCCTCCGCCTGTAAATTGAATGAATGCTGAAAGGGAGGGACTTCATCAAAGCCATTCGTAGAATCTTCTTCACTCTCCACAGCAACACTTCCATTTCTCAGGTAACAAAACTCTCTTCTCTCTCTGTCTCTGCCGTAATCACACAGTTTAAACGGTTTATGCTGATATTGTGTACAGATGGATCAATCAACGCGTTACCATTACAGTCCAACTTTGAAATGGAACCCTATGGTTGAAGAATACTTCATCAAAGCTTACGGAGCTGATCATTTCTCTCGGATTTCAACTGCTCTCACGTATGCTATTTGCCTCATCTACCTTATACGTATTACTACCATTTTGCAATCTGTCATTTCCACTTTACACGTTTTCTATTGTTATGTATTTGTTAGATAACTTTTACTTTAAATTTAGTAGTTGAGTTCTACTTTGAATTGATAAGAAGTTCTTAGATTTGATGTAATAGAGCTGAGCTCAATATCTGTGTTTGTAGGTCCTGGTATTCAGTATTACAAATCTAATGCTAAGAAATTTTGGCAAAATGAGGTTGAGATAAATAAGAGATTAATAGTAAAGGAATATTAGTAATTATATTCGTTATTCATGTGGATTCAGAGTAGAAGATGCTTGTAAGGAAAGTTGGAGAGTATAGCTGTTGTTAAATTCAAATTTGTGATAAAAATTCATTGTATTAGCACAAAGAAGTTTTCTACTGTGTTGTTTCATGTTATAGACTTGTTGCAATCTTTCACAATCTATACAAGTTTAGACTATTTTACTTTTGTCAATATCATCTTGGTACAGAAAGTTGAACAGAGTGTTTCTATCACCGTTAATAAAATAAGTACTCCCCCTTTTGTTTACGATTTCTTCTTGTTTCCAACTGTATATATAAACATGTTTCTTTGCTTTGTTTGTTATATTTGAACGCCTTAACTGCAGGCACGAAAAGTGTCCCTGATATTTCCTTTATGTTGTAGATGTTTCCTTCATGTGGGATTTCGGTGGTATGTTGTTATTGTATATGTTTCCTTCTAACATTCAAATGGTAATGCTTTTCTTAGGCGCCCATCATGTTACTCTTGTATCCGTGTGAATACGCTCAAATCAACAAGTGATGCTGTTATTGAGAAGCTTTTGGAAATTTTTAAGGAAAGAGGAATGCACGATGTTGCAGTTCAAGAATCTTCTACCACATGGGAGCCAGATAACTGTTGTAAGGCAACCTTAAAATGCACTGGAAGTGTAGAATCTCTTAAGGCCATCAAAAGTATCTCAAAGTGTCAATTTCCTGGCTTGGATTATGTGGTTTTTGTTAAAGGTTCAGGACCGCATGCAATTCATTATGGGGACAATGAAGGCAAACCTCTTAAGGAGGTAATTGTGAGCCGAAAGTGCGCAGAGGCAGTTCTTCGTGGTGCCCAAGTGAGTAATTATTCAGACCTATATAAACCTAGTTAGCTATAGGAATTCACTTTGAGTTGAATGGAGAAGTTCATCGTCTTTCTCCCGTGTAATGTAGATACTAGGTATATTTCAACCTGCAGATAGGAGGAAAAATGCCAAATCATGATGATATTTCTAACTTTTACCATGTGATGTGTTGTGTATGTAGTTGTCTATATTGCTACTTAAGTACGTGCATGCAAATTCATGATGCTGATCTTGATATATGAGAGTGTCTAACACTATGTTTGGATCATTGTTGTCCATTGTATTGTATTGTATCGTTACTATGCCTACAATATTTGTTTTGATTATTACTTAAAATGTATTGTATTGTATTGTTAAATTTCGTTGTTACGTAACAATGAAAAACCCTATTTTATGGAACAACCAATTTGGTGTGTTCTAATTATTACTTAATTTCTTTTTCCAATTATATATTTACATAATATTTCAAAATACTATTTTACCCTTTATCTTAATTATTTAAATTTAGTCAAACCTACTTACCTAGAATAATTAGGATATTTTAGTAAATTTATAAATTACAATACAATACAATAGATCAAACCAAACAATTAAAATATTATTAAACAACAACAAACAATACAGTCTAGCCAAACATTGTATCTACATACAATACAGAACAATAGAGTACAATACAATACAATACATTATGAAAAAATGGGTAACAATGATCCAAACAAAGTGTAAGTGTTGTACATCCTTACCTATTATCTTCTCTATTATGTTAAAACACTTGACTGTTTTCCAGACAACATATATACCTTTGTTTTCAGCAACATTATAGCCCAAAACCTGAGCTAATAAGACAAAGAAATTGAGAGTCTAAAGTCTATGGCTTGAATGAATCAGTAACAACGGATTAGTGGAAAGAGTTATTAAGAGATGCATAGGGAGGGAGTGATCCATCAATCATTAGTTGACCTTCCCGTTGAACCAGTGACGGTGCTTTCAGCGGAGCTGTTTAAGTTTTTGAATTCCATCTCTAGTTCTATTTGGAAGTATTTTCTGAAAGTGCACTGGAAAAGAACTTACAAAGAAGAAGGAAAAATAGAAAAAAAAATCATAATAGAAGAAGGAAATGTACTGTTGCATAAATTGGAGGACTTCTAAGAATTAAGGTTATGCAATCATGTGAGTATCATATTCGACAATTTGTTCTTCTCTTAATTTATACTGTCTTATTCAGGGGTGTAAATTTTGACTGGTACTTCAAGTAGTACTTACCCTTCTTCTCCATCTATGCACATTTTATCTGGAGCTATGTAATAGGTTCATACCTTTGTCAAGATTAGTGACATCTTGACCTTCAATATCACTTGATATTATGCATAAGTTTTTTTGTCTATAGGGGCACAAATATACCAACAGGAGACGCATGTTCCTGCAAGTTGGCAATTACCAAAACAATGGCATTGGAACACCGGGAGATTTTCTTCTTTGATTTGCTAGAAATTTCTTGTAAAGAGTGCATGTGCTTTTGTTAAATTACAAATTAGTACCTGACACAATCTTACCATCTACTCGTCATATTTCCCAGGTGTATGTGCCTGGTGTTTTGGCATGCAGTGCTCATGTTGAAAGAGGTGATGCAGTTGCAGTTTCAGTTGCTGTGGAACAGTATGGTCCAGATGGTGGATGGGGTGTTGCAATGACACGCGGGACTGTTCTACAAGGATCACAGGAAGGTAAACTAACTTCTTGTTTAGCACCTTTTCATATCCAATAAAGGGTACTTTCTGAATTCTTATACTGATTTGACCCCAAAGGCATTAATGTGTTCCTCTGTGGAAAAGTTTGCTGAGGAACTTACTATTTCTTTGACATAAACTTGACATGTACGTGTAACTGCAGTATACATTTTGGTCATGCTTTTGGTGTTTCCTCATTTTCACTTTTGCCCATATATGACAGTGCATCAGTTAATTAATGATTTTGTATGGGTAACATCTGCATCAACTTGTAGTTTTTTAATAAGGTTAAAGCTTATTATTGAATGGGCATCAGGAAGATGTCAAGTTACAAAAGGTGTGACCAGTTAGCTTTAGTACAGAAGGGCAAAAAATAAATGAATTTCAGCACTAGTACAAGTAGCCTAAGCTAAAGCTAAGGAGCTAACAAAATCCAAAAACATGTCAACACTATTGACAAGTGAAAGAAAATTCCAACTGAACAGATAAACTTAACACTTAATCTTTAGAGAGTGGGTCGGAATTGAAATTCCATCAAAGTATCTGCAATTCCTTTCATTCCAGATAACCCAATAATGGATTGCTGGGATCATCCTCCAGACTTTTTTGATGGCTTTGTCAACTCTCCAAGAGATTCAGCTGATGCAGGACTCCTTCATCGACCTGGGCATACTCCAGGAAAGGCCATATAAAGATAAGAAGAAGTTCAAAATATCGTTGTGATAGGGCAGTGCGTGAATAGGCGGCTTACACTCTCAAAATTCTTGTTTGCATATATAACATCTGCTTACTAGAGTAATTTTCCTTCTGCTAAGATTATCTAGTGTCAAGTAAGCATTATTGAGAGCTGCCCAGGCTAAGCATGTAAGTTTGATTGGTATCCTGGTCCTCCAGAGTCCAGAAATGCTTCCATGGCCAATCCTCCAGAATTCCACCCTGTGAACTTATTAGATTATAACTTTCCTGGACTGTGTATTCCCCCTTTTTAGATGTAGCCCAATTGATTTTGTCTACTTGGTAAGCCAGTTGGTTTCCAACTAGAGTTAGAACTGGGTGTAAGCCAGTTGGGTTGATGCAGAAAATGTTTCATTTTCTGGGATGACGGTATGCGCTTAATGCACAAAATTCAGATAGTTATTTCTCAATGAATGAGAATCTCCTTAATGTGATAGTCATTGACTCCTTATTTTGGCGAATTTCTTGCAAATGAAAATCTAGTTTTGCGGTAAGATATTTGAACTATTAGCTTCATCTCACACCAATGTAATCTGGAAGGTTTTTAATGTTTTCAGAAATATCATCCTTCTCAGATGATTATGGTGGGACATACTGCATTTTTATGGTTAAATACCAAGATAATTTTTCATCTAGTCTGATTTTGTGTATACAAGTTTGCTATATTCTTTTTTATTTATTACTTGCAGAAAAGGTATGCTATGGTCTTTCTGAAATATACTCCAGATCTGCTTGATTTGTTGAAATGTTGTCTTCTCTCATACACAATCAAATTTTGCAGTATATAAAATCTATGGCATCTTTTTATTATTTTAAAGTTGTATGACATCCATCCAGTCAATTGAGTGACTAATCTCAGTTTCGATTAGATCCTTATTATTTTGAAAGAGATGGCTTCTACATTGGCCAAGCAACAGCAATGATGTCAAGAGCTGGGATGTTTCGTGTTACTGAGGGGGTTGCGGTGGATATGAAGGAAAGAGTATACAGACTACCCTCCTTTTATGGTATAAGTTTCTCGCCTTCTTCAGTATTTTTTGAAATCATTTACAGGATATTATGTGCATAAATCTTTATGGCATACTCTGGTTTGTCACACTTGATGATGAGAATCTGCTTCAACTTAATAAGTGTTGTTACCTTCTAGTTTTAAAGAATATCTACAGTCCAGCATTTTTTAACTTGCTACTTACTTCTGGTCTGACTGGAGTATCTCTGCCTTCCTATATATGGGATTTTCCCCCATCATGAATGAAATTATTTCTTACTTGATAAAAAAGGGTTTACCTTTTTTCTTTGGGTAACTGTTTCAATTTCAATTCTGTTTCTCATCCCTGTCGAGGATTGCTGTGGCGCATTTACTCTTTTAGCTGATATTTTTAGTCTAAGTCATGGTTCTGAACTGGAAATGAGGAACTTTAACATACTCAAGTTCACGATGACAGAAGTGATGTAAGATGTCTATGAGAATCAGAAAGAACAGAAGTATAGTATGCCAATATGGCGGTCTTTTGTTAGTTTGGTGCATAGATTTTACTTTTTAGAGTATAGTAAAAGTTGATGAACCTCCTTTGTGATGACTGATTAGATGTCATCCATTTATCATGGAGGTTAGAAAAAATAGAGTTTATTTCCGTGTGATTTTACTAATTTTGTATTAGAAGCTTTAATTTTTTTGCCTTTCTAAATTGCAGTAATAAGATTGTGGAGAAATTTTCTGGCCACATCTTGGAAGGCAAATTAAAACCAAATTTCTGGTTAGACCCAGGATTGATTTTACATGAATGATATTTTGCCGTTAGAGACCCTTCCAAGCTCTCTCTAAATGTGTTTATCATGATAGTCAGTTGCTTATTTATTTTCCTGAGAATGGAGAAGGGGTGAATTGGTCCCATTAGTTGTCAAAAAGCAGTGTACATGATGATTTCTGGTCACAAACTCACAGTCACTAAACAATATAAGTTTCCATTTCAAGATTTGGTCACTTTAAGAAGGTAGGCTCTTTGGAGGGATACCATATTTGCAAATTTTCAACTCAATTGGTTAGAGTCCGACAATATTGCAAATCACTAGCTTCCTGCAGTTAGTTTTTGGGTAGATTCTATTGCCACTTCCCTTGTATAAAAAAAATGGAATGTTTTAGTAGTCTAGAGCTGTGAGGGATGCAGAAGGAATGAGCCATACCTTTGTTGTTATCAGTGTACTTAACAGGTCTTTTCTGATCGTTAAAAGTATCTTTATTTATGACAAAGGAAACACTTCGTACACTTGTCATCTCCATGAGTGATTTTGTCAGTGTTGCCTATTGTCTTTTTGCACAGTGGTTTTCTGAATATGAAAAGAAAAAAAGAAGGAAACATTATACACAGGAATATACTTTCAAGTGATTTTGGATTTTCTGTAAATAGCAACTTCTTTTTGCAGTTGTGAGATTGATTATAATATCTTGCTTTCAGATTTGCTTGAGGGCGAGATTTTTCTTCAGAACCTTCCAAGCATAATAACTGCACATGCCTTAGGTATGCCCAATTTCTCAGGCATTTTCTTTTGTATAACAGTGAGTCTATATCATTACATTATATGCACACTATATATTCTTATGGTAACTCATGCATTTTGAACTTTGTTTCTTGGTTACTGACTATATGCTGCAAGTTTGAAGTATTCGTATTGTAAGAACAATGAGTTCACATTAGTTTTAAGTGCCAGTTCAAATTTGAAGAGGAATGGTAAACAATTGATTTGGTTGATTATTATGCGTTAAGATCAAATGATGGAATTGGTAAATTGATTAAATGGATATGCTATTTCCACTTTCCTCTGAAAGATGAACTCTTAAGATTACTTTCTCTGAGAATAAGATTTAATCCTCTAAAAAGTAAAGCGAAATACAGACGTCTTCGTACAATTTATATCTCTCAACTCTGATCCATGGTGATGCTGCATCAGTTTTATCTCCTTGACTTGATACTTGCTTTCTTTGATTCTGATATCAGTATAATGCCCTAACAAACTTCTATAATGCCCTAACAAACTTCACCATCCCTTGTATTAACCTGTTTTTTGCTCTTGTAAATTCTACTATACATGGCTATCATTGATCTTGAGCGATGCTGTCCAACTTAAACATCAGCTTTAACAAGACCACTCGAGAGTAACTACTGAGTGTCGATAAAGTATTGCATGTGCTGGCACTTGCTAGCAAATGCACATTATGTTCTGACTATGGTGATTAAGCTATAGTTTTTGCTGGATATCTCAGTCTATAGCCTAATACATTTTATGGTGTGGAAAATGGAATTTTGGTTTTGTAATAAGGTAACTTGCTCTAAATCCTGCATTTGTGATAACTTGAAGATGTATTCCCCTTTCTTTCTATGCACGAAGTTTCTTCTTCTTTTGTCTATTCTCAACACTCTAATACAACCTATCATGTAACTTCTGCAAAAAATAGCTTGGTTAAGTGAGTATTTTTCTCATTTCCAATGACATGTTTCTTCTTCCAACAAATTGTTCTAGATCCTCAACCAGGAGAGAGAATATTAGACATGTGTGCAGCTCCAGGGGGGAAAACCACAGCAATAGCAAGCCTTATGAAGGACAAAGGGGAGGTTGTTGCTGTTGACAGATCTCATAATAAGGTGCACCTTCTGAACTTGGCAGGTGATTATAAGTGTATTATCGTCTATAATACTTGGACATCTTTAACTTCACAGTATTTTGGATTCCGTGGTGCTAATCGAAATGATTTTACATGGATGGTTGTCACCTGGGTTAAAGGTGTCCTTAAATTGCTGAGACTTGCACCATGGAAGTCTGATCTGCTCGTTGGTTGCATTTTCTTAAGAATAGTGTATCATTTTACTTTGAGTAATAGAAATAATGACATGTAAGCTGACATATCCCTTACTTGAAGCAAATTTATTCAATAACATACACCTTTATAGATGACACTTGTTCAGGTGCTGCTTTGGTGACTTGGAGAAATCCAGGTATTACTAGCCTATGATTGGTAGTTGAAGAATTAGCTTTTATGGAGTGATTTAGGTGCATATTTTATACATCTGTGGAGACGTTAATTTACTTCCCCCATAATGAAGGAACTCATATTCCTCTTCAGATAAAGAAAGCGCCCCTGGTTACCTGCAGTGATGGTTTGAGCAACATGAACATTTTTGGATGGTCGACAATGTAAAGAATATCATAGTTCACAGATGTGTCCAATCCTCTTACAATCGCTACACTTGGGGTTGAGATATTTAAAACGACTTCTCTTCGATTCTACATAAACTGAGATGTATGATTTTTTATTGTTTGAGATACGAGAACAGAGGAGTCAATGGTTGGTGATGAGATCAGCATGTGACTAGATAGCGACAAGGCAAAGTGATTGAGAGAATCCATCCACTGTAGGAACGATATAAGATAAAAAAGAAGGGGGAATGGGCATAAAGAACCTCAAAGTACAGAATCAGAGTCTCCTATTGAAGTGGCTATGGAGGTTTGTCTCAGGGGAACAAGGTTTGTGGAAAGATGCCATAGCATCCAGAATCCAGATACACAACGGAAGACTTATGGATCACTAAGGAAGTTAGAAACCTTTATGGGGTAGGTCTGTGGAGAGCAATCAGGAATCAGTGGCCTAAAATGTGGGGAAATTCAATAATTGTAATAGGAAATGGAGGGAGGACATCATTCTGAAACGATGTGTGGGTTGGTCAATACCCCTTAAAACAATTGTACCCTGTGATCTATAATCTGAACCAACAGGAGGCAACAGTAGCAAATGTCAGGGACAACCAAAGATGGAATCTCTCTTTCAGGATAAGGTTGAATGGCTGGGGGATAGACAACCTAACAAATTTCTGGAATTCTCTGGAGCAGGCCAATAACCTTCACAATAATGAAGATAATCTACACTGGTTGAGGGCCAATAATGGGAATTTCACTGTAAAATCAGTTTACAGACACCTTGATAGGCCAGCTGCAATGCTCTTACCATGGCCTTGGAAGAAAATATGGAAAGTTAGAGTACCTCACAAGGTTGCTTGTTTCACCTGGTTGATAGCCAGGCAAGCAATACTAACTCGGACAATCTAATGAAAAGGGGAAAGCAATTATGTTCCAAGGTGTTTTTTTTTGTGAAAGAGAAATAGAGATTTCTTCTCTTCATCCATTGTAGAGTGACAGAGAAACTGTGGTAAGTGTTTTTCAACTTGAGGGGTATCAGTTAGTCCATGCTAAGGCATACCTCAGAAGCTCTAACATGCTGGAATAGAGAAGGAAATATGTCAGGCCACAACGACGGATGGAATATTGTCCTTGTTTGCATCTGCTGGATAATATAGAAGGAAAGAAACCAAAGATGTTTTCAAAACAAGAGCATTCCTTTTAGAGTTTGAAGTTGAATTGTCTTATAACCTTTTATTTTTGGTGCAACTTCTATGTCCTCCCAAAAAGGTAAAGGATATTACTCATTTTCTAGATAGTTTAGGAGGGATATAGATGATAGAGATTTTTGGTTTTGCTTACTGTAAACTCCTGATGTAATTACTACTAAATACGCTATTGGTGTATTTTGTCTATAAAATATAAACTTCCTCAAAAAAAATAAATAAGGAAGTCCTATAAGTGTAAGAACTAGAAACATTTCCTTTGTTATTAATGTTGTTTTTCAACACTAGTAATGACTGATATCAACTTCTCAAATTCCTCAATGGCTGTCTGTACCAATCCCAAATAAGAAGACATCTAATTTCTGCTTCCTTAAGTTAGTCATCTGAATCACATCATAGAAACGAGATATGCTATTTAGCACCAAACAATTTCTCGACTTTGTTAGCTCTCTAATACTAGTTTGAAGATTGTAAAGGAGCTAACAACTTTTGCTTATTTTCTCTGTGAGGCCTTTTGTCTATTCTGTAATTATGCGTCTGCTTGATGCTTGTTAATGAACTACCTTTCTTCATCAAAAAAAGAAAAAGAAATGTGATATGCAATTAATGTATAAAGTACGAACCTTCTCCCAAATTAAAGGTATCAACTTGCGATCAATAGATTGCCATAAATGACTGAACAACCGAGTATCAACCTTCCCCTTTGACCTCGGGCCTTCTCATCACACTGGCTTCCCTTTTTAGTTTAGTGATCTTGGACACATGACCTTGCACTACAACTCACTAAGGAGCACAAATTAAATAGATAGAACTTCCCATTGAGGGTTCCAAAGTAATCATAAGACTTGGATTCCCGATCCCGTGTATTTGGAACTAAAATGTGAAATCTGACAGACATGGTTGGATTGAAGAGAGTTCTGGGGAAACAAAATAGTAAACAATCAATATTCTGGAAGGGAACAGTATCAGTTCTGTCTAAAAACCCGTCGAAGAGTTGCTTAAACTGCTAGTGCCCTGCGATAAATCTGAAGAGTAAAGCTTGTTCATTCATGCAACACACACAGTAAAAGGAGAAACTAGAGAAGCCGATGGAACTGGAGACAAATGTTTGGAAAGTGAAAATATGACCAGATCTGTAAATCTGGTTATCGGAACTGTTGGAAATGGGTGGGCTCAGTTCAGAATCACCAGTTGTCTCTACCTCAGTTGAGGTGGAGGTCGCCAGAAAAGAATGCTTGGTGACTGTCCCTGACGTCGCTGATTATCGCACGAGGTTTTTTTTACCAAAGATCTGATATCATGTGAGAAATATGGCATAAGAGAAATTATTGAGGGTTTTTTTAAAGTGGGTTACTCTCATCATTGTTTGAATGATGAATTTGTTTTTGTGAATATATAGTTACCTTTATATCAAAAGAAAAAGTATAGGCACGAGAAAAAAATATCATTAAGATGTGTGTTGACAATTGCTTACAGCGAACCTTTTACATTCCATAACCAAGTATGATATATATATTCAAACTACCTAACAGAACTCTTATTGCCAAAGTCTTCCAGCATTGATAGGAAAGCCTACCTAATGCTTGTATTTGAGGTTAAAAATGCATTCATTTTAGGTAAAGTCCTTCTGCTCCAAATACTCTTACCTCATCATTTCATAATTAGTAAATAAAGAACTTTTGAAGTACATAAAAAGAAATTCCTGTGTCTAAGAAGAAGCTGTAAATTTTTGCACTTCTCCAGCTCCGAATTCAAACCTTCTTCCAATTTTTGAATTGTACAGAAGAGGGCCAAATTTTGCTGGTCCACTTCTTTGAAGAGATCTAATTGTGTTACAATTATACAGGTGCTTGGAATTCAGAAATTAGCGGCTGAGATGGGTTTAAGCTGTATAACTACATATAAGCTTGACGCACTGAAGTCTGTTTGCCATGGAGCTGAATCTGATAGTTTGCCTAACACATGCAGTGCTGAGGATGCGCGAACACCAGATTTATTATCCTCTGGTATAGATGGATTTGATGCAAAGTTGCTATTCGAAAAGAATTGTGAGTAGTTCGAAAACTTCCAATTTTATTCCAGTTCGGTGATGTGTTATTAATGTTGTATTCTGTTTGTTGTATATCTATTTAAAAAGAACAATCTTTTGGTGTTTCTTTTAGCTTGTCAAGAGGTTTTGGCATCTACTTGTTTATTTTTTGGGATCTCATAAAACAAGGAGCGTCCCTACTAGTGATTCCACTTGATTGATGTGCGTTGACCATGCCTAACCCATTATCTTGTGGGTGGGTTATAATATTTTGGTGGTCAGTATTGCCAGCTCTACATCTACTGATCTACATGTGTGTATAATAAACAACGGATATTTATTGGTTAAATTTTGTAATATTAATTCAAGAACATTTGTACAAGATCAGGATGCTCTTAATTAAAGAACATTTTTACAAGATCATATTCTGTAAATTCAGTTTAAAAATGTTTACTGAAAGTTCCAGTTAACTAGAGTAACTAAACAAATCTCTCAGTCAATGATTTGCAGCTGAAGGATGGTCAGTACCCTAGTAAAGCTGAATTACGAAAACGTAT
The DNA here is from genome assembly GCF_001406875.1 of Solanum pennellii. NCBI lineage: Eukaryota > Viridiplantae > Streptophyta > Magnoliopsida > Solanales > Solanaceae > Solanum > Solanum pennellii. Next base: position 68,702,066 of record NC_028643.1, on the reverse strand, counting down.
TAGGCAACTAAAAAATGGGCCAGGAAGGAATCACACTGCTGGTGGGAGGGTTGAAAAGTCTAAAGGGTTTTCTCCCAATAGCTTTGATCGTGTGCTGCTTGATGCTCCTTGCTCTGCATTAGGTTTAAGACCTCGTCTCTTTGCTGGAGAGGTAAGATAGTTTCTGAATTGTCTCATTTCCAAGTATTCTTGCTCCTCTTTTCTTCTCTGAAACTAGTATTCATGCTCTTTTTGCTATGCTAAAAGTTTCTCCACCATTTCTTTTTATTGGATTTGGATGAAATAGCATGTTCTGCTTATGTAGGAATGGTTACAAGGTGCATGGAGATAGTCATATAAAAGTAGATGGAAAAAAGAAGATAAAAGTTGATGTGTATCTTTCCTCTCAGTTTTTTTATGGACTATTGTATGATATATAGAGCGAAAACTGGCTTACGCTATTCTCTTTTAATAGACGAGCACTATTGCTTGTGTTTAGTAATTGAGAATGGGTGTTAGTGTGGAAGACGATTATGAAAGGAAGTGGGAGATGACGAGAAACCACAAGATGAGATCAGGAAAGACACAAGATTTTTAATGATATTTTGTATGGGAAAGTTTTCAAAAAGATACAACCCAACATAAAATGTCACACCATGTAGCCCAATACAACATTATACCTAGGAAACATTATACATGATATATCAACCCATATTTTTGTATAAACACCTTCATAGACTTCTTTTTTTCCTTTGTAAAAAAAAATGTGTTTAGTAGTCTTGAAAGGTGCTTATACACAAATATGGGCTAAACCGAGTAATAAACTAAAAATATGGGCTACATGGTGTAAACATTTTCTCCCAGTAGACATACAACAACATACCAGTGTAGTCCCATAAGTGGGGTCTGGGGAGGTTAGAGTCTACGTAGACCTTACCCCTACCTCAGAGTTGGGGAGGCTATTTTCTCGGCTCAAGGAAAAATAGTCCAAAGCAGTCCAAAAAAGGAAGTAACAGAACCTACGGAGCTTATGACGATCCGTCGAGTCTGTGATGGTCCGTAGGTGGCATCGTAGTGAGGAGAGAAGCTGCTGAAGGAAGATGGGGAAGTCTGACCTAGTGTGGGATTACGGAAGTTCATGACGGACCGTCATAGCCACGACGGTCCGTCCTGCTGGTTCGTCGTAATGATCAGAGAGTTGTCCCAGTACCCAAACTCCAAGAAGTTAAATTATTATGGAACGGAGACCCTCGACGGACCGCCGTGCTTGGAACGGTCCGTCATACCTGTTCGTTGAATCAACCATAGAAACTCCGACCAATAGAAAGGAGATTTTGGGATTTGGGGAAGTGATGTGGATCAGTTGACAGAGAAGAGGATGAGAAAGGCAGGAAGTTGGAAATGGGAGAAAGAGGAAAAGAAAACGGTTTAAATGAAGGGGTGGGTAGTTTAAAAGGTTGGAAACTTTTAAAATTCCCCAGCCGGGTCGGGTCGGGTTGCTGGTTAATGACGCAACGAGTCCCCGACGACGGTCCGTCGCAGATGCGACGGTCCGTCATGGGTTCCTCGCGGATGCCCTAATTTTGAAAATAAATGAAAAACGTACCTGGCACGACGGATTCATGCGACGGTCAGTCGCAAGCGTGACGGTCCGTCGATGTATCCGTCAGTGAATGTTGCGGAGTGATTTTCAGCAGAATTTCCTGGTGATGTGCTACCTGCAAATTTAAAACCCATTAGTAGAAAACGCTACCATTACTAGAAAGAAAACTATAGTTGGGTTAGAGGATACGTATTGGGTTGCCTCCCAACTAGCGCCTGATTTAACGTCGCGGCACGACTGAAGACACTTGATTACTCAGACTTCATCAAGATGGTATGCCTCGATCACTTCATTCGCCGATTCAGCATGCCCGAAATAGATTTTTATTCATTGTCCATTCACCTTAAACCGCACACTCTCCTTGGTTTCCAACTCAACTGCTCCATGAGAGAATAGTTGGGTAATCAAGTAAGGGCCAGTCCATTTGGACTTGAGCTTGCCCGGAAACAAGCGCAACCTAAAATTGTATAAAAAACACCAAATTCCCAACCATAAACTCTCGTTTTTCAATTTTTAGGTCATGGTACTTCTTCATCTTTTCTTAGTAGAGGGCTGAGCTTTTAATAAGCTTTCAGGCGATATTCATCGAGATCATTCAACCTAGTTAACCGTTGTTCTGCAGCTTCGTTCCAATCCATTTTCAACTTCTTCATAGCCCACATGGCTTTATGGTCTAATTCAACCGAAAGATGACAAGCTTTCCCATATACAAGTTGGTACGGGGACATACCTATGGGAGTCTTATACGCTGTCTGGTAGGCCCAAAGAGCATCATCAAGCCTCCTTGACCAATCCGTTCTACTAGCGTTCACTGTTTTTGACAATATCTGTTTGATCTCCCTGTTTGACACTTCAACTTGCCCACTAGTTTGAGGATGGTAAGGAGTGGCCACATTATGGCGAACCCCATATTTCTCCAATAATCCCTTGAACAATTTGTTGCAAAAGTGGGATCCCCTATCACTAATAATTGCCCTTGGGGTACCAAATCGAGAGAATATATTCTTTTTCAAGAATGCAGTGACACTCTTCCCTTCATTGTTTGCGAGGGCGATAGCTTCCACCTATTTAGATACATAATCAATCGCCACTAAAATATACTTCATTCCATGAGAACTCACAAAAGGACCCATAAAGTCAATACCCCAAACAACAAATAACTCAATCACAAGAATGGGGTTTAGAGGGAGCTCTTGCTTTCTTGAAATGCCGCCATCTCTTTGGCATCTATCACATGATTTGGCAAACTCATGAGCATCTTGATGAATAGTTGGCCAATAGTAACCACATTGTAATATCTTATGAGTGGTTCGGATACCACTATAATGTCCACCAACGGGTGAGGAATGGCATGCCTCTAAAACACTCATTACCCTCAACGAACAGGTATGACGGACCGTTCCAAGCATGGCGGTCCGTCGAGGGTCTCCGTTCCATAATATTTTAACTCTTGGGATTTGGGTACTGGGACTACTCTCTGATCATTACGACGAACCAGCAGGACGGACCGTCGTGGCTATGACGGTCCGTCATGGACTTCCGTAATCCCACACCTAGGTCAGACTTCCCCATCTTTCTTCAGCAGCTTCTCTCCTCACTACGATTCCACCTACGGACCGTCACAGACTCGACGGACCGTCATAAGCTTCTTAGGTGGTCTCTACTGCATTTCTCGCTTAAAAACTTTCGCGTTCATCTTTGGACAGATTTCCTGCAAATAAGGAGAAACTTACATGAAAATCAATATAAAAAGGCTTTTGGACACGCACTAAACTTATGGAAAAAGCATTAAAAATACCGTGAAACCGCGGTACATCAAGTACAAGAATCAACAAATAATACAAAGCAACAACTAGTAGCTGAACAAAAACTACAACAAAACAATACGATAATCAAAGTAGAAGGATTCAACAAATAGTAATTGAAATCGAAGGACAAGAAACTACATTGTAGTAGTATGACTACTAATATGAACGAACAACAAGACAACACATTCTACCTACTAACCTAATTCAGTTCCTCCACACCCTCCTATCTAAGGTCATGTCGTTGGCAAGCTACTATCGCGCATGTCCACTCTAATCACCTGACCCCAATACTTCTTTCATTTACCTCTACCTCTCTTGAAACCATCCATAGCCAGCCTCTCCGTATTAGGGCATCCATGCATTTCCTCTTCACATGCCCAAAGTGCCCGAACCATCTCATTCTAGCTTTCCACATCTTGTCGACCACTGAAACTACTCCCACCTTGTCCAGATTATCATCATTTCTAATCCTATGTTTCCTAATATGCCCACACATCCATTGCAACATCCTCATTTCCGCAACTTCCATCACAACAGTCTCTTCTCCTAATAGGCATAGAGCGTAATTTTACCTCTTGTATATGCCTAATATATCAAATTTTGTTTGGGTATGCCTTGTTTTATTTTAAGTTTACATTTTCTTCGATAGGAAAAAGGTCGAATTTTATCAAAGAGAATAAAGGCATACCCAGTAAAAAGATGACTAAGTTGAAGTACCCAATTCAAATGATGCATTCCCCGTATTTTTTTTTTAAATTAGTAATGTTGAAAATTCATTCCATAAATTTTATGAAGGGTGGATTAGTACCTTTAAATTCCCCTCTTTCCTTTCATATTCCATGTCTATCTGAATAATTAGTCGTAAAAGATGAGCAACTCTCAAATAATAGCTCGTCAAACCTTTTATCTTCTTGGGATGTGATATCGTGTCAAGCAATTTAGACATGAAAGTGGATCAGTGATACCTTCTTTAGGTAAGAAATTCATTAATCCAATGTCATGCAGATATTCTTTGACATCCTATTTTCTATTTGACAATGAAACTGAAAGTTTTTTTTGCTTGTCCAGAGGTTTCTGATGGGTTGGGGGGTGATGTTCTGATCATCTACATCGATTCTGATCAAAATAAGTTTATTCCTATTTCATGCTTCATATTTCAACACAACTACTCTAAAGTGTATATTCGTACATTGTTAATCTGAAGAATACACCATTACCATTTTCAAAAAAAATAAAATTGAGAAGAGAATACCATTGTTATATGCAGGACAACTAATTTATAAGATGTTTCTCTTTGTTATATCCAGGACACAGTTGATTCCTTGAGGAGTAATGCCAAATATCAGAGACGAATGTTTGACCAAGCTGTCCAGCTTGTTCGCCCAGGTGGAGTCATTGTCTATTCCACGTAAGTACAAACATGCATCTGGACTTTCTTTAATAAAACTTGAGACAAATTTCCTTATTGAGATTATTATAGCACATTTGTATTTTTTTTTATTTTTTTTTAATTTTATTTTTATTTTATTTTTTTTTTATTTTTTTTTTATTTTTTTCATCACTGCTTTTGTTCATTCAGAATTATCATTCCATCTGTCCTTTTTCTTACTGAGTGACCTATATACCAGCTAACATCTCTTTATCTTAATCTTAACTTCTCTCCTTTTAGATTGTTCAAATGTCTAACTCCCTGTTATGCAGTCTTCTCAACATTGTTCCTTTGTTCCATGAATGACTTAGCACCAGATCCTAATTCTTTCATGTTGGAGATTGTGGCTTTGTAAAGTATTGATGTGGCCTGTGATCCAAATGCATATGGATAACAAGATTCTTAGTTTTCCTTTACTCTAGATATGGCTGTTTATACAAAATCCATGTGGGAGTTGTTGCACAAAATGCCTTCCAATATGTGGACTCATGTCCTGATGTTCAAATGCAGAGCACATACCATATTTCAATGAGACATTAAGGTGGACTTGTGTCCTAGTGTGAAATACATGAACACAGACTAGATTTCAATGAGACATTAAGGTGGACTTATGTCCTAGTTTTAAATACATGAACACAGACTAGATTTCAATGAGACATTGAAGTGTGGAATTCATCGTACAAATTAATAATTAGGACAGAAGAAGTTATAATATAAGGAATCATATTCACAGATATTCTGAATGTGATGCATGAATCTAATACAAAATTTTCGCTCTTCTTTCTGAATCCTGCATGGAAGAGATTGAAAGAATGTCTAGTTGTGTGATAGTCATCCCATGGATTATTAACTAGAAGCTAAATTCTCTGTGAACGGAACATGCAGATTGTGTTGCTACTTCTTTTTCCTCTCCGGAGAAAATTCAGTGGGTTCGTGTGCACTTGCTATACCTCCATCCCCAAAAGAGAAGACTCTTATTATCTAGAGAAATCTTGAGTGTGGTATTGCATGTATTAGTGAATGACATTCTTAGTTTCTGACAGCAGTACCTCCCTATTCCTCCTATTCTTTTGCTCATTATTCAAGTAGTGTTGTCAAAGGCTCATTTTAGGCGTGCTTAAGCCCTGAAGCTCAGGCTAGGCGCGTCGCTTCACTTCTCTTAGGCTGCGGTTCAGTTTAAGGCACTAAGGCATGCTCCTCATTGTGCATAATTTCTATCTTGAATAGAGTGATACTAAACAATAATATGATTAGCAGAAAGATATATTAATTGTTAAGGAAACACTATATATATATTTTTATTTTTTCCTTGTTGCACCTTTTCTTTACTAAAGCCCACATTTCCGATTTCCGTTGCACTTAAAGATCAATGGACCTGGAATACTTTTTAATGTTTTCGCCTTTGACAACACTGTATTCAAGACAACCATTTAATGTCACACGTTTTAATTATGTTAAACTTTATGGAGTGTGTTAAGACATAATATAATTAAGTAAATTGAAATGTATTCTTTCCTAAAACTTGAACTTTTTCATGAGATGGTCACATGTTTCAGCAGATTGGTCGACTGACTCTTCCAATACTTAGTCATATGTTTAATAGCATGGACAATGGATGTTAGTTGTTCCAACTTCAATACCTTGTCATGTTTAATAGTATGAACAACTGATGGTACTTGTTCCAACTTCAGATGTACGATAAACCCTGGTGAGAATGAAGCATTGGTTCGATATGCATTGGACAAATATGAGTTTCTCTCTTTGGCATCTCAGGTTAGCTTAAAAGCTTGCATATTCATGTAAAAGAAAATTTTTTTGTAGCTTAGCCATTGGTCTTACATATTTTTCTAACCCTTGTATGTCTTTCAGCATCCAAAAATTGGAGGACCTGGCCTTACTGGTAGTTGTCAATTGTCTGATGGATTTGTTGAGTAAGCATCTTGCGATTTCATAATATTTACTTGGCAAAACTTTTTGTCAATTGTGTGTTGAAAAGCTGAATAAATAGTTTATACCTGTGACAGGTGCTTTAGCTATGTTAAGCTTATTTTTTCCGTTCTGCAGTTGATTTCATATGTTCTTATAAGATGGACGTGTTAGTGTCTATTGAGTAATTTCTAAAACAAATATGATGAACTTGAAGGTCGATTTCTTTTGAACTTGTCCTGTCAATGGAGAAATCGGTGTCTTGGTTCTGTGAGCGAGGCACTCTTTCCTTAGCTTGATGGTATAGGATGAGTTACAATTCAAATTTTTGGATAGTATAGGAGAGTGTGTCTAATTGTTTCTTGCTTTCGTACAGTTTCTATTTGTCAACATTTGTCTGTATTCTTCCATCTGTCCTACCTTTGGCAGACGTAGTTACTTGGTACTTGTTGGTGGGAGGTAGCAGGTATCCCGTGGAATTAGTCAACGTGGCCCCAGACACCACAGTTATCAAAAAAATAAATAAATGAAGTGTGTGCACGCCCATAAAAAGCTAACAACAAAAAGATCAAGAGAGAACCTTTGAGTTATCTCTATTTTTCTAAATTTTAACTGCAAAGACTATTGGCAGAAGGAGATCAAATCTAGAAACAGAATTTTCGCAAAATATGTACATTTATTTAAAAAGTAGTGTATTTTTATCTCCATTCTAAGAAGTGCTTCCTATAAACATCATTGTTAGATGCTGTTTCTGTACCAGTGTTGCATTAATCACTAGTGACGGTATTGATCTCTCTTGCTTCTAAATTCTCCAGGGAATGGTTAAAGCCCGGTGAAGAAGATCTTGTTCAGAGATTTGATCCATCATCCGACCTTGATACAATAGGATTTTTCATAGCCAAGTTCAGTGTTGGACCCAAAAACATCTGAATGTGACGCGAAGTCTGGGAACAGGTGATTCGGCAATGAAATTACATTATCTTCGATGATATTAGTTCAGGCCTCTCCTTGTTGTCAATGACATGCTGGAATATGGGTTGCAGAATCAGTTAATGTAACTGTGAATGTACGATAGAGTATTAAAGATATTTCAACCTTGCATATTGGTCATGATTTTATTTTATTTTACCCCCTGTACTGATTTTATTTTTAATCTCTCTTTAATTATTTGTTTATTTAGCTGGAGTATCAATTTACATAGCCTAGATTCTGGAAGGCCATGTATGTGATGTTCCATTGGTCTTTTTTAGTACTTGAATTTATTTAGGAAAACATATCCTAAATCAGACTCATTTCCTAACTTTAGAGTTCACGCAAGTCATGTACTGATACTACTGTTTGAATTTTATCTTTAACCCTAAAGCATCAATAATTTCCATATGACACCTCAATGATTGCAAAAAAATGTTTTACCAATTTTGATCAATGATTTTGTCGGTTGAAAATTGGGTTGGATCCTAAACTAATTCATGTATTATTTTTCGTTTATTTTCTTAAAAGCTATAACTTTTACGTCATTAACTATGTGGTTCAAGCTAAAATGACTATAGAAGCTAACTAGACAAAAATTAGTTAAACTTTTTGGAAGACGAATAAAATGATCAATTATTATAAATTGAGTGATCAATCAAATAATCAATTCCTAAATGTATCATATTGACTGATCATATTCTATAGATAATTAGTCAGAAAAATAATTCTTTAATTCGTAAAATATATCATAGTAGAACACATTTTGTTATGTAATAACATATAAATTAATCTAACATTACATATTAAGAATATATGTAACAAATCTATGGTTTGAGACTTTTCAAAATCAAGTCATAGGTATGTCAACATCTCACTTAGATCTCAAATTATTATGATATTCAATGAGAATTATGATTCTTGAAAAAAAAAGAGTTCAATAGAATGTTAAAGAAATAATATCGTAAAAAAAAAAGGTTGTCAGTATAAATATTTTATGAGTATGATAAATTCGAATCTATTTCATTGAAGAGTTTTTTCTCAATGTAAGAATTACTAAGTAGGTGCGACAAGTAAGAAGTAAGAATGTATTTTGTGAGACCAAGTACTAAATACCATTTTGGAGGAGGGCATTATATTTCTACTATATAGAAGCATGAAGAGGCAGGACGATCACAATTTAATCGTATTGCACATTTCGCAGCAAAAGTTAAACAAATTTCACTTTTTAGTTATTTAAAACAAAAGTGAGGGTATTTTCGTGTTATAACGATCTTTTGTTCTTCACACTTTTGGATTATTCTTTCCCTTTCTTTTCTTTCTTCTTGATTTCTCTCTGATTTCTTTTCTTTACGGTCTAAGTTAAGAGACAAATGTTCTATTCTTTATTCCAAAAGAGCATACTTGATGAGGTTTCCCAATCGAGAAGCTTGACGGAAGCTTCTTAGCACTTATCTAAGCTTGGAGCAGTTTGCCTTTTTGTTCTAATTTTTTTTTCCGGAAAAAAGCTATTTATTCGTGAAAGAGGAAATTCTCCAAGAATATATTTTTTGGTGACTCTTTTATTAAGCTATGGGCCTATGTTCCAGCCAAAGGTCCATGACCTAATCTAGATGAAAAATGATTGGAATTATTCTCTTTATTTGGTTTCCAAATCTATCATGAAAATGATAGAATTGTAATCCTATTTGTAGTTGGTTTTGTTTGTAAGGATATACACAACAAGGGGTGTACATGACCGAGTTAGTTCGGTTTTTTCAAATATCAAACCAAACTATTGGAATAAAATTTTTAAATTTATAACCAAACCAAACTAATAAAATTCGGACTTTTTGGTTTTTTCAACCACGGGTTGCTTCGAATTTTTCAAATACCAAACCAAACTATTTTGTCGAATTTTTAAATTTATAAATCAAACCAAATAATAAACCTCAAATTTTTAAAGATTTTTGGATTTTTTCGGTAAAATTTGCATATAAACATATAACTAACTTGTGCTTCAAATATTTCATTAGTCCAACCAAAATATAATTATCTAAGGTGTTTCTTAAAAAAATAACACAAAATATGAGATGAATATTGATGACATAAAAATATTCAATTAAAATTAATAATGAAATCATCATATAAAATAAATATTGTAAAGTCATAATGAAAATGATCATAATTTAAAAGTACTAAATCATGCTAAAATAAGTTTTATAAGTATTAGTTACATTACTAAATATTTATGTAAAATTAAAATTAGATTATGCATTTCAATTATCTAAACCAATGTAAAACTAAACAACAAATATTCAATATTATTGTCATTCTTAGTGTTGAATTGATTTTCTTTTTTGCATTAGTATTAGGTTGATTTTAAATTAAGTTTTATTATAATTACCAACATCTATGAACTAAAATCTCTATCGGCACATTCCGAATTCTAAGTTTTAAATTTGAAATAATATATTAAAAGATAAAACTATGAAATTGTATAAGAAATATTTCAAAATTATATCAAAGTAAATATTTTTATGTATAAAATAAATTTTAAAATAACATATATAATGTCGGGTTGATTTGGTCTCGGGTTAATTTTTTTAGTTAAAACCAAACCAACCCAAATATAGTCAAATTTTTTTCCCGATACCAAACCAAGTCAAACTAAATCACTAGTCGGATTTTTTTTCGGTTGACTCGATTTGTGGTTTGGTTCAATTTTCTGTTCGATTTCGTACACCCCTATACACAACTCTATAAATATAGGATGGTCTTGAGAGAATAATTCAATTGCTCTAGTATTGTCTTTGAAAGACATTTGAACATAAGATAGGTTTTTTAAGAGACCTTTCAACAAGAGAGAAAGAGAGAAGAAAAAAGGTTTATTGCTGCAATTTTTTTCTCCAACCAACGACCTTCAGATCGTCTGTCTTGATTAACTAACTTGGATCGGGCTAAAATTTGGACTGGGTGTTCTTGACATCTTGGGTGGTTGATTTGAACGGTTGAGATCATATTCAAAGGTCATAAAGATCCTATTTTATGTCCCAAACAACAGCTCCATTAAGACCCTCTGTTTGTTCTCTTTTAGCACTTGTTGTGCAACCATTAAAAGAATATTTGTAACTCTCTTATTATTACAGTGAAGCAATTCGGATCTTGTCGATCCCGTGGTGGTTACCTTCGATTTGAAGGATTCTTCCACGTTAAATTTGGTGTTCTTTATTATTAGCTTTCGTTTTCATCTTTTCGTAACAACAATTGATATCAGAGCTAGGTTCTCTATTGTTCGTGAAGAAGATGCATCTTCCCATTTTTCGCTGCTCATAAACTTGAGACTATGACCGATGAAAATTGAAAATTTGAGCACCAACAAGTATATGGATAAACAAGACAATGAGTTGATGATAACGTTCGTAACCGATATTGTGAATGAGACACATGCTAGAACATTATAGAAAAAGTTGAAGACGCTTTACACTTCAAAACTGGCAAACAAGTTGTTCTTGCTAAAACAATTGATGATCTTTAAATATAAGGAGGGAAGTCCTATTCTTGATCACATAAATGATTTTCAAGATATTCCTAATCAGCTATTACAAATGGGTGTTAATTTTGATGATAAAATACAAGAACTTCGGCATGTTGTTGTTGTAATGTCTTCCAATGTGGAAGCATATTTATCACGAATTTAAGTCTATGTATTCAACAGAAACTTTATTAGTAATATGTAAGTATTTCTGACTTAAAAGAGGGTGTTTGTTTGTTTTTCTTTTTTATTTTGGATACAACTACACCACATCGTTTAATGGAAATTTGATGACTTTATTTGACAAGAAGTGAGGTGATTAAGAGCCTATAATTAAGATTGACATTAGACTAATTATTTTGTAACTTCTACGTAAAAAGCATGTGGGGGTAGCTATGCTATCAACTTGGACCATTAATTCAAGAGAGCTGTTGTAGTTTATTGGTTTAGCGCTTTCTGTTTCACAATATTTAATCTATTATTCTCTTTTTAGAATAGGAAAGCAACTCTTTGAAAAGTAAAAAGCAGCGAAATATTGTGGCCATGGACAATATTTTCAATATCTCCATGTGATTTTATGAGTTCATAGTGCAAACTATGAAGTATAAATACTGGTAGAAAAGTGAGATACATTGTGTTAGTCATATAGCATAGGATGGTGGATAGTTAGTAATGAGCCAATGACACATACACTTGGGTTTGATTTTGCAAAGTATTGTAAAGGAAGTAATACAAAAATAGTCATTTCAGTAATAGGGGTGTAGAATGAATATAAAAAAATTGACTTAACCAATCGAAGAATTGTGTCGAACCGATTTATTTAACAAATATTACTGATTTATTAAATAAATATTTAATAAAATCGTGAATATTTGTTTAAGTGTATACTGTGCCAAACAATTGGGATGACTTTTTCATTTTGTAAAAGAAAATCGAAAGTTTTTTAATCGAACAATCTTACATGTACGCCAATGTATTTATATATAAACATTAACAATATGTAGGTTCTAGATCTCTGGTGACAATTCAAATAAAACGCAAATAAATGACATCATAACTCATGTTGTTAGGCCCGTGCTATGCTCATCTAGTTATTATATATAGAAATGAAGTTCAGGTGATGTAGTAGAGGTGAATACAAATTTAGGTTCCGTTGAGCTGAGCGTCAATAGTAGTTTAGATTTAAGTTGGTTTATTGAGGGCGAGAATGGCTCAAATACCGAAGCTTTTTGTGCTTTTATTGGATTGGTTTTCGAATAGGATAGATGGATAACACCATCTTTGGAGTGGTAATTACTAGAAAAAAGCCATGGATTTAGAGTCGAATCAAAGATAAACTAACAAGAACTACCAAAGTAAGATTATAAACTTACTAATAATATACACTTGGTCACTAGAACATAGAGAAATGTTAAAACTATTTCAACAATATAATTTGGTCATTGAAAGATAGGTATAAACGGAAAGTGTTAAACATGTTTCAACAATATAAAAGGTGAATAATTTTCTAGATTGGTTATGAACTTCTCGATTTGAATTTAAATCATAAAAATATGATATAATCTCATTTTTGGAATTCATAGAAAACAACCATATAAATTTGCTTAAGTTATCAATGAAAAAAAGAACATGATAACAAATTTATTATTACTAACCGAAAAATTATAACTATTATTACAAGCCAATGGTGGAGTAGGACCCCATTTAATATAATTCAAGATGATAAATAGAACTAGAACAAGAAATAAAAATAGTAAATTGTTACTTGTGCATTATATTTGAGTTGGGTTTACGTTGGTGCACCCTATTTTTATTTTAAGCTGTTTTTATTTTAAGTTTAGCTTAGACCTTATATTTAAGTCATGTCTATATTGGTGCACCCAGGTTTTATTTTAAGTTTAGCTTATTGGTGCACCCTGTTTTATTGTTTATTTTAAATTTACCTTAGACCTTATATTTGAGCTATGTTTATATTGGTGTATCCAAAGTCTTCAAATTCTGAGTTTGCCTCTGATTAAATAGATGAAGATCAACTAATGAAATTAATTTTGCCCCATCAGTAACCGAAACAACCACGAAATCTTGTTATTGGTCAAGTCCTGCGAAAATACATATATTGCCTTTAATAACTAGTTCATTAATATTGTCTTACTCATCATCTCATTTTCTGATGATGATTTCATATTAATAAGGCACGGAGCTAGTAAGGGCTGAGGGGTTCATATGAATTCTTTTCATCATTTATATATGGCTAAATTACTTTTTACATATGATAGATATAACCTCTTTGATCTCTTCTTTATATTTGCAACCCTCTTAGTGAAAATCCTGACTGCATATGAAGCATTATCTTCAAATCCAATACTAGAAATTAGAAGGAAAAATCGAAGTCTTAGAACTTAGAAGTGAAATTCATTATTCACTTAAAATATGTATATCACTTACATAAAGATAAGGGCTAACTAAGATATCTAGATATACATATATCATATATGACATAAAGGGCTAAAATTCCTTATTATTAGATAGTAAACTCTATGTTCTAGGATGTCTACTAGTTGATATTACATGTTCAAGCAATATTCTCTTGAATAAATCAACAATCTATAATCTCTAACAATCTACGCCTTGTCACTCAGATAACAAAGTTTAATTTTGTAGACTCGAGATCTCCCCTTAAAAGCAAGTCACTTACTTTTGGAGATTGTATGTAGAATTCTTTTGAATTGTTCAACTTGACAATGAATCCTTAAGGTTCCTGGTTGATTGTAACCAAGCTCATGAGCAGACATTTCAAGTAGGGTTACAATACATGGATCATTCATCAACTTCATTGGTATCATCACTCTCTCCAATTCTTGATCTTCATGTCCTACAATCACGGGGATGTACCCTTTTCGAATATTCACATGATCATCGTCACTCCTTCTCACATAATCAATCGATAATTTCTTCTCTTTCGATCCAAATGATCTCATCCTTGATATTATTTTCACCATTTTGATGAAGAGAAAAAATTACTATAACTATAGGTTATAAAAATTAGTTACAACTTGCTAGGTTAAGATACACACTTTGAATGTACTTATATATACGAAAGCAAATGCGCTTTAAAGAAAGTTAAGTGATTAAACAAATATGTATATAATCTTTTCTAAGATATCGTTTAATTAATTATTGGATGAAACTATTTATTATTCCATGTTTATGTCATCACCCTAAAGACTTTTATAAATTATATTGTTATATATTTATTAAGCAAGGAAATGATCATGTAATCAGTTGCAATAGGAATAGGAGAAACTATATTTATTGTGTTTTTGTTGGCTTTTGTTCGGATCTGCCCACATTGGAGCCTCGACTAAACTCGAATCGTGTACTGCAGGAATATTAACTTATTGTGTTATGTCTTGTCATTTTTCACATTAGAACCTCGACTAAATTTGAATTGTACACTACAGGAATATTGACTTATTTTGTGCTATATCTTGCCATTTTCTTATGAATATACTCTTATGCCTCAATTTATACGATATTTTACACTTTTCAAGATTTAAATTATGTAAACTTTGATCAATTTTTTTAAAATATTTTTCCTGAAATTGACATGAATCTAATTTAACATTAAATATTGGTCAACTTAACTCTTAAAAAGTAAAAACGGTCACACAAATTGAAATACAAAAAAAAAAGGGGGTAGTTATATAAGTAAACTACATTTATAAAATACACAAAATGAATATTCCTTTTTGTAGGAAAAAAAAACTAATTTCCTATACCACTTACAATTTAAATAGAAAAAAAAAGGGATTATTCAAAGATCTCTTATGCCTCGACCATGCTTATATTTTCAATTTCAAATCTTATTGATTATTTTTTTTTTAATTGCTTTGAGTGTTGACCCCGTATGTATTATATAAATAATAAATGAAAGTCATGTCGGAAAATACTACAAAGATTTCAATCATTAAAGAAAACGATTTTGGATGAATCATGCATCAAGTAATTAGGTGATATGTATTTCTTTTTTGCCAGTAATTGAAGTAATTTATATTTGAGATTTTTATAATTACAGTTTATTTATAGTAATAATAGTTTTCTTTAGACTATTGACAAATGACAATGACATATGACAGTGACATATGGCCTAGAATAGGGCTATCAAAATGGACCATGGTTAAACTTCAAAATTTCATTTTTTTTCCATCTTCTATTCTCGATTCCCCACTCCACCTCACTAGCCCTTTACCCCCCCCCCCCCCCCCCCC
>NC_028643.1:68670528-68686278 GCF_001406875.1 Solanum pennellii | reverse complement strand
CCCCTCTCAAAAAAAAAATCAACTTCAACTTTTAATTTTTCACTTGACCCTCGAACCCCACCTCCACCACGATTTTTTTTTTATGTTTTTAAAAAAAAATTCAACTTCAAAGATTATTTTAACTCTAGTAAAAAATAAAGGAAAAATTCACAAGTACCCCCTCAACCTATGCCCGAAATCTTAAAGATACACTTATACTATACTAAGGTCCTATTACCACCCTGAACTTATTTTATAAGTAAGTTTCTATCCTTTTCCGGCCTACGTGGCACTAGCTTGAAAAAAAAAGTCAACCAGCATTGGTCCAACAAGATAGTGCCACGTAGGCCGAATAGGAGTAGAAAATTATTAATAAAATAAGTTCAGGAGGTAATAGGACCTTAGTATAGTATAAATGTCTCTGAGATTTCGGGCATAGGTTGAGGGGGTACTTGTGCATTATCCTAAAAAAATAAAAGATTTTTCCCAAAAATATTTTCATTCAAAAACCAAACACTAAAATATTTTTTACTCACCAACCAAACATGAGTAAATAAGTCAAATATCTACTTGTTTTCCAGAAAAACATTTTCTTTCATACCAAACACACCCTACATGACAATAGTTTCTTTTCAAAGTTATGTTTTATATTTAAAAAAAAAAAAAAAAAACGTGGATTCATGCTCCACAATTTATGGTATTCTTCATTTTTCTCAAATTCTATGATTTACTCAAAAGTGGTTATAAATATTCTCTCCTATCAATAAAAGGTTTCTTGACAAATATAATACCCTCTTTCCTTTCAACTGTTCAATCATGTACAAAAAAACTCAATTCTAATTCATCATAAAGGACGTTGAGACACATCATGTGTTCATTATATTTTTAATATATAATTAATGTTTTCTTTAATCGTGTAATTGTAAAACATGATCATTTTTGTTACTACTCACCAAAATCGTGATTTGGATTTTTTTAAATTAATTTTTCTCATTTTTCTATGATTTTGAGATTCGAAACACAAATAATATTTAGTAATTGTCTTTTTGATATTTGATTTGGTGAAAGTAATACTTTTTAACTATTAAACTTATGGAATGAAGGTTCAGTATGCTACTAATTTTTTATTGGTATTGTTAGGTAAGAGTTGTATTCTTTAGTATCTGGTGAATATTTAGTAATTATTTAATTTGGTAATTTATTTGGTGAGTTTAATCGTTTTTGAATATCAAAATGCTAGACTGCATTCAGAGTTGATTTTATTTGGTGAAATGAATTGTTTTAATTTATTTGGTTATCTGTTGGATTTTTTTATTTTTTTTGGTATCATTCAACTTTGATTGTATTGTTGTAAATAATAATGATGAATAAAGTTATCATATGTTGGTACATAATG
This sequence comes from Solanum pennellii, assembly GCF_001406875.1. NCBI lineage: Eukaryota > Viridiplantae > Streptophyta > Magnoliopsida > Solanales > Solanaceae > Solanum > Solanum pennellii. The sequence goes on along the minus strand of NC_028643.1, from coordinate 68,684,903 downwards.
GTGCTGTAAACACCAAATTTAAGTTACAATTTATCTCGCCAGCATAAACTTGCTTTGGTCACTAATGTTTTACAAGAGAACTAACCATTCTGTTTGACGAGGTTTACCACAAATAATAATTAATGCATTAGTGTGAAACACGTAGATATATGTTGATTACGATATTGAACATATGATATTTGATGTGAACACTATATATATATGCGTGAAAAAATATTCTAATAAATATTGAAATTATAACTCAGTTACGATGATTGTATTATTGGTACCATAAAATCTTTATATGAAAAGGAAGACAAATGACTATAAAAAACATAAAAAAGGAAAGAAAAAAAAAACGTGTTAATGTGAGTATGTTTAGAGAAAATATTTGATAAATTTAATACCTAAGAACACTCCACAAAATATGGCAGGAATAATAAGCGTCACAGAGAGAAAAATCCGATAAAAAATTAAATTAAATACAAAATTAAATATTTTGTTATGTATGTAATTTAAAAACTTACTTTGTAATTAAATATAGGTATATTGATATTTTGCTAATATAAGTTTTAAGTAATATACTTTTGTAATTTTTTCTTTTATTATATCATTTTTCGTCACTTAACATAATCGACATTGGTGTGCACTCTCTCAAAGAGAGTGAACAACCTAAAATAACTATATAATTTTATTTTTACATGTACTTAATCATAAGATATCTCCGGTGAAATTTCTTACTCAATGTCATCATTTTTACTATAACTTCACCTTCTTTTTTTAAAAAAATTATTATTATTAATTTTACTCTCTTTAATTTTAAAACTTTAACTAAATATTTCTTACGGACCCATTTCTTACATTTCAAATAATTCGATAAACCCATTAGATTTCAAGATTATTAGGAAATATCATATAACTTTTTTTCTCTGATTTTAATTAAGTTCTTTCAATTTCGGATAATTCGAAGATTCTTTTAAAGTGATCGTTTCTAATTTTGAAGTTTTATGAAAAGGAGTAGTTGATGATATCTTCAAAATTTTAATTATTCTTAGAAAAATAATTAATTTTGTTATCAATAATTCAATAAAGTAAAAAAAAGGTAAAAAATTTGACCGAAGAAGAAAAAGAAAAGAAAAAAATAAATATAAGTATATTGATATTTTGCTAATATAAGTCTTAAGTAGTATACTTTGTAATTTTTTCTTTTATCATATCATTTTTCGTCACCTAACATAGTCGACAGTGGTGTGCACTCTCTCAAAGAGAGCGAGCAATCTAAAATAACTATATAATTTTATTTTTACATGTACTTTATCATAAGATATATTTTCTTATTTTTCTTATTATTTTAATTTTTTTATTTTTTATTTTTTCTCTTTCGTTCTTCTTAAAAAATCCATTGTCATCTCCGTTGAAATTTGTCACTTTCAATGTCAACATTTTTACTATAACTTCACCTTCCTTTTTTTTTTATAATTACTATACTTTCTTAATTTTAAAATTTTAACTAAATATTTCTTATGGACCCATTTCTTACATTTCGAACAATTTGATAAACCCATTAGATTTCAAGATTATTAGAAAATATCATATAGTTTTTTTTTCAATTAAGTTATTTCAATTTTCGAATAATTCGAAGATTCTTTTAAAGTGATCGTTTCTAATTTTGAAGTTCTATGAAAAGGAGTAATTGATGATATCTTCAAATTTTTATTTTTTCTTACAAAAATAATTAATTTTGTTATCAATAATTCAATAAAGTAAAAAAAAAGGTATGAATTCGGTAAAAAATATGAACGAAGAAGAAGAAAAAGAAAAGAAAAAAAATAGGAGACGTGGTGGGTGGGGTGAGGGTGGAAGGTGAAGAAAAAGAAACAAAATGGAGGGACGATCACTTGAAAATGGGAGGTGGAGTATGAAGTTAGATTTAAGATGAAATCTAATTAAAATAAGTGAAAAAGTAAGAGAGAGAGAGTAAAAGAAAAAAAAAGATAAAGAAAAAATTTAAAATGAAAAAAAAAATACATTTTAAATTAAATTAACCCGTGTCATGTAATGATTGGTGTGTGAAAACAATTGCTTCTTAATATTTGCTCAAAATTGTTTAGTGGGATAATATGACGATTACAAAGTTAAAGTGTCTTTTTAAAATCCAGAACAACTTTAGTGATGATTTTATGTTTTTTCTCTTACCTATACTTTTAAAGTATTACGTATTTTACTACTAATTAAGAGTTACCTACATATATATCTTACAATTATATACATGTATTTTGTCATCAGATGCACAAAATAGGGAGAGAGCGAAAACGAGATTCATATGTATCTCAGATACATGTATCTGGAGTAATTTACTTGTGTATGAAATATCATATACATAGGAGAGTGGAGAGCAAGAACGGACAGAAGCGAATGTTATGTATCTCAGATACATGCAAATTCATTTGGACAAAGTATATTCCCGCTGTCCATTTTATGTGACATTTTTCGTTTTTCGAGAGTCAAACAGTTTAACTTTGACCGGACATTTGCGTATGAAATTTTCAAATTTTTTGAAATGAAATTTATATATTTGTAAACTACTTAAAAAATTATAAGTTACAATAATTGATAATTCAAAATGTTAAAACGATCGATGAAAAACTTACGGTCAAAGATAGACTTGTTTGAATCTCGAAATGTGAAAAGTGCCACATAAAATGAAACGGAGGGATTATCTAGAACAAATCGCACCTAAATTTGACCGCATGTATCTGAGAGACAAATATGTGGACGTATCTAGAGGCACCAAAATCTGATAAGATACGTAAAATTGCAAACTAAAGTATATCTAAATAATTAACTCCTAAATTAATAAGATTTATGTAAATCACTAAAATCTATAATTATTCATACGATCCAACTCATTTTAAATGGATTAAACATTTGATATTTTTCCGTATTACGAGTCAAATATTTTATTATTTCATATTCAATGTGATGAATTGTCACGCCTAGACTAAAATATAACACGCAAACCTAAGTCATGGAGCTTTTGACTTAGTTAAGTGTGAACAAGATATAGCACTACAACTTACTCTAATCAGAATAAGAATCTTTTGGTTTACGATAGTACATAGTTTAGCTTTGGAAGTGAAAAATCTACTTTTGACCATAGGTTTAAATATAAAGATTATTGCTCGAATGAATTTTTAATAGCATAATCCCACTATGTTTTGGAGAATCAGATCATTAATTAGAGTGATAACTAAATAATCAACACATTAATTACCACTGAGTAATTAGAAGAAAAAAAACAGCAAATGAAGATACTTAGAATTAAAGCATAATGTTTTAAACATATTTCATCATGCCTAACTACTTTAGAGAAGAAAAAAAAGAATGTATGGTCAGAAAATGAAGGGATTAATTACTCAAAAGATTATGTCATAAAATTTAGTATGATCAAGCATGCTTTGTGCCATGAATTATTCATGCCTTCGAGATTAAGAATTCATGATATTACTTGCATCAATTAATTAATTAAATAAGATCCATATTTGGTGTTACAAATGTCACCAAACTTGCTGCATCAATCTGCTTATACAAGCCATTTATGTGCCTCCCCAAAATAAATTAAATAAATAAATTTATCAATCCAAAACTTGCCAAAGGTTGACAATTTAATACATGAAAATTTTATCTTTGAAATCATCATTGGTAATTTGAGAATATTGAATAACGTTAATGTCATATGCCAATTATATCTTGGCTTTTGATCCAAGAGTTGTGCTTCTTCCCATTAAATAATCAACGTCTCTTTGTACAATAGCAGATGATATAAACATATACATGTAAAACTATTTTTCATTTATAATGAGACATAAAACAGAAGCTATGCTGCAACTCCAGTGCCTCATCCTTAACGTCGATTATACAGGGTGGTGAGACGAGTACATGCTCAAGCAATCGCTACTTGAGTGTTTTGTTTAGCTTCAAGTGTCTTTTCATATTCTTCAATGGATTTAAAGAGCTCTGAGAAATTTCCCTTTCCGAAGCCTCCACATCCACCCTTCTGATAAAGCTCTCCTTCCTCGTTTTTCAGCATGCACCCTATTCTCTGAATTATTTCGAGAAAAATTGTAGGCCTGCAGGAAACAAACACGATTAGTTAAGCAAATTATGATCACCAAACTAATTTACATAAAGTTGCTAAAGTGTACAGCTTAATCAGAGTACTGACAATGGTCAGCAGGAGCAAAAGAAAGTTTTCCTACACAACACTTGTGTGTTATCTTCATCATGTTCATATTCTATAAAATTCCCAGACCAAGTCCTGGTTTTACTCTTTCAGTAGAAGTTTAGTAGCATAAACAAACTGAGATTATTGCAATCATCTATAGCCATTATCTATTAAGCATCTAGGAGCAACTGGTCAAGACAATAGATAACTGCTTTTGTACTGCATGGTTAGAATTTATCACCAAGACTTAAAAGTAAGCTCTACAGAGTAGTGGTTAGATACTCTACAATGGCAGAGGCTAGCCCCTAAAGAAAGCACATGTTCAAAAGATAGAGGAAGCAGATATCAGGATGTTCAGATGGATGTGCAAGCATACCAGGAGAAACAAGATTAGGAATGAAGTTATACAGGACCAAGTGAGAGTGGCCTCGGTGGTGGACTAGACGAGGGAAGCAAGACTGAGATGGTTCGGACATGTGAAGAGAAAGTTCGCGGAGACATCAATAAGGAGGTGTGAGAGTTTAGCTATAACAATTTCTAGTAGAGATAGAGATAGGCCAAAGAAGAACCAAAGGAGGTGATTACACAAGACATGACACATCTTCACCTTATTGAGGATTGACCCTAGATAGGAAGATTTGAAGGTCGAGATTAGGATAGAAGGGTAGTAGGTAGCAGAGTGTTGTAGAACTCTTGCAAGGGAGAAGCAAGGAGCTTGTCTCCTCTTCTCTTCTTCTCTGCAATTTAGTAGTAGCATTCACATAGCTAAGTTGCTCGGACTCTTCACTTTTGGTGCCTCACCCGTGTCGACGCGACATGGGTGTGGGTGTGGGATCCATGTCCAATTTGGTCATCTGATTTTGGGTACTTTGACCAAAATTGATGGGGAGAGTCCCGGACAGTTTTAATGATCTCTGTAATCAATACGAAAGCTAAGTTTTAGTGATCTCTGTAATCAATACAAAATCTATGTCACTCCTTTTCCTTTAATCTCATTCCAAAATTCTCCTCAAGTTCTCTCATAATATCTCATAATTAGGTTTTATAACTCTATTTTTAGATATTTTAATTATTTTTAGATGAAACCCCAAACCCATATCCATACATAGATCCATATACCAGCACCTATATCAGAAAAAGCACCAGAGTCTGAGCAACTTAGTCACATAGTATCTTATTCTTCATTTTAACTTCTACCTATTACTTCAATTGTTGTGTTTATCTTTCTATTTTGTTGTTGTTATTTTCTTGTTATCCTGCTTTGATTGCATTTTTTTGAGCGAGGGTCTATCGGGAACAACCTCTCTATGCCACAAAGGTAGGGTGAAGTCCACGTACATCCTAACGTCCTAGATCCCACAAGTGGAATTACACTGGGTATGTTGTTCTGTAATAAAACGAAACCAGATACAAATAGCATGATATTAATGGACCTTAATGAGAACCAAAGCTTGGTCAACTGTCCTTTGGATGGATCTCCAGCGCTATGTTTCTTCCCAATGTAAACACTGTAAGGCTACAATGGAAGCTATAGTTATTGAAGGGCGGAGATTTCTCATGTAAAATTGCCAGGCATGGGTATAAATCCATTTGGTACATCTCATGTGAAATTGATAACTCATCTAACTCGACAATATAATATGCATTCTAACTACATTAGCACACTTTGTCATACTAATTTCTGCAGCCAAGTTTTTGTTTTCTTCTCCTACATCGTCCCACGAGCTAAGAATGCCCATATACTTCTTGGTTCAATCCATCCATTAGAAAGTAAGCCAATGTGTAACGAAGAACTATTTCAAATGTTATTCAGAAAAACCAACATCAAGTGTATTCACGAGTTGTTAATCACAAACTCATTTTTCTCAGATAATCTTTCAAAAGCATGTCTCATAACTTCTTAAAGTGGCAAAAGTTCAGTTCTTTCTGCTTCCCGTTTCCCACCTTTGCTTTATTTAGTATTTCAAAGCACATAAACTGGCGTAGAATTATCCGTGTCTGTGATTCTTTAAAAGCAGAACATTCAAGATAACTATCCACCAAAGTAACTTCAGACAAACAGTGTGGGAGAAGACTGAGCTAAATGAAGCAGTTTTTCTAGTGTTATATTGGACAAAAAGGCTCAATGAAGATTGAGGGATATTCTTAGATGGAACTTACAAAAGCTTTGTCAAAATGAATACAATGCTTACATATTAAGAAGCATGAAGTTATTATATCAAATGTAGCTAAAATTATATCAAATGTAGCTAAAATTATATCAAATGCAGCTAAGCCACCAGTGGTTAAACCAGTGTTACAAAAGGTGAGCGCCTCCTCGCCTTTGGCGAGAGGCGAGGCGAGGCGATGCCTCCTCGCCATTCTCCACTGCGGCGAGGCGAGATTGAAATGGCGATGTGTGGCGACGTATGGCGACAGCAAAGGCGCCGCCTTTTTAATTAAAAAAATTTAAAAATATTTGACTTAACAATATTAGTCAAAATTAGGGTTTTTTTTTATACTTTTGAAATTGCTGCTTTCTCCCTCGCGATTGACCTCTTCTCGGCTTCTCCATCGCGACTCTCTTCTCCCTCGCTGTCTTCTCCCTCGCGACAACATTCTCCAGTTTTCCCTCGCTCTCTTCTCAGTCGCGACAGACTTCTCCAGTTCTCCCTCACGATTCTGTACTCCAGTTCTCCCTCGCGACTCTCTTCTCAGTTCTCCCCTCGCGACTCTCTGCTGCTGCGGCCTGCGAGGTATATCGTTTTTCTTTGTTCTTCTTCTTCAATTTTTTTCTGTTCTTCTTCTTCAATTTTTTTTTTCAGTTCTGTTTTTCTCGTGTAAGCAGTGCTTACTGCTTTATGTGATTTTTTTTTAAATTATAGGCAGTCAATTAAAAAAAAATCTTTCCAGTTTCCTAATTATTTATTCCAATATTCCTAAACAGTGAATTAATTGAATTAATTATTTATTTCCTAATTTTCATATTATATTATCATCAATATCAACTAGTTAATATCAATAACTTATGCACGGATTCATTCCAAAAAGAGGAATAGGCTTACACTATCGCGTCTCAATGATCTAGTGTACATTAAGTACAATAGAACATTGAAACGTCGTTATGATGCTCGTGATCTTATTGATCCAATTCGCTTGGATAACATAGATGATTCAAATGAATGGTTAGTTGGATGCCCCGAAGATCAAGATGATGAACTAGTATATGAGGATGATGATCTTACTTGGGGTAGTGTTGCTACGGCAATTGGAGCGGACGAGAGTATCTATCATCTTAGGGGACTTTCTTCAAGATCAACAGTACTTGACAAGGGCAAAGGAGTAGAAAGTACATCTACAAGTTCATCTTCAAGTAGGACTCGGACACTAATTGATGAAGAATACGAGGAGGAAGAAGATGAAGAGCAATATAATGATGTAGAGGATTTTGATATTCAAGAGTTGGATAATTTTGAAGAAGAATAGACTTTTAAAGTTTTAGTTTATTGTATTTTGAATTGTTTGGTCTTTAAAGTTTTAGACATTTTAGTATCTACTATTGGTTTTTGAATTGAATATTTGCTAATATATGTTATTGCTATTAAGATTTTGGATAAAATATGCAATTAAATAATTTTAATTTTTGGTATTAATTGGCGCCTTGATTCAAAAAGGCAAGCGCCTCGCCGCTCGCCTCGTCGCGTGGCAAGGCAGGCCCTTGTCGCCTTTTGTCGCCTCTCGCCGTCCACAACACTGGGTTAAACAAAAATGGTAGCAGAAGTATGGAATAGTTTAAGTAGAAGCAATGACTAGTGTTTGGAAGAATATGTTGTGCTCCCAGTTTATTCAGTGTTCACAGTTACAACCTTCCCTGATAGAATCTCAGAAGTCTGAAGTTTCTGCTTATAGTCAGAAACTGTTGAACCGAGACATGCAAAGCAAACAATATTCTGTCATGGTTACTATGAGCAGTATGCAATAGAGATAGGTTCAAGGAGGTTCAATCACCACTCAACAAGAAAGCAATGATTTCTCCTTTTGAAAGGTGAAAGGCACTCAAAAGAAAATTATCTTGTTAAAATAAAAGGAAAAAGAAATTCACATGGCATCAACATCTTTCAGATATTCTGCCTCTTCATTTCCAGCGACTTCAATCAAGCAATCGAATTTCCTTTGTGCTGTCATCACAAAATGTGTTCTTCCTGATAATTACTTCTTCTAGAAGCATTTCATTCTTTTCGCACGGGAAAGAAATATATAAACTAAAGTATGATGGTCACACTAGAATTTAAGGTAAAGAACCTTTAGGAAAAAGCAACGCCGCAACCAATAATGGGAAGAGTAAAGAAGTAGGAAGAGCAAATGCACAAAGTGCAAAGGAAAGTAGAGTCTTATTGAGGAAAATGAATGAATCATCTTAAATAAAAAAAGTTGATATAAACAAGTCTGCAAAATCTCTAGCCAATCATGGATCACACTTAGGAATGAAGAGACATGATGAAATAAAATAAAGAACAAAAGCATGTATAATAACAGATGCAACAGGAAAGAACAGGTAAAGAGTCCAATATTATCACATCTAATAACCCAATTCTTATTCAAGAACAGCAACAATAGGTAATGAAACCAATAGGATGGTACAGATGTCACAAATAGAAATGTTGAGGTCCTTAAGGAAGGAGTACTAAGTAGTGAAGTGTTGAGTGGAAGAACATTGTGCAAAAGCTCCAACATCCACGATATGAATAACAACAAGGAGATCATAAGTTACAGTTCCATTTGAGGGGTGTTCCAAATTATTTTACTACAAAATCAACTAAAAATTGGATGCTGAGAGCAGAAGGGAAATATAAGTCAGTAGGAGTGTTCCTGATGTGCTAAATTGACAACAATGTAAAGCTTTTTATGAGATTTAATCATGAATATCCAATTAAAAAACAATGGGCAAACAAAAGAGACTGCTCATATTCAGAGACAACATTGCCTCCATCAAAATATCCTGTTCTTTTGGTCACGTTGCTATTACTTCCTGAAGCTGGCCTGCTACTCAAGCTACACTTTTCAGAGGACTCTTTTCCAAATTTCAGACTTTTAGACCATATCCCTTCCAGCTCAGATTCTTCATCCACCTCAAGTTCCCCGACCAAAACACATATGAACATGCCCCAGGATGGACACTAGACACTTAGATGACCATACAAAATCACCTGGTTAACCTAGTCCCTGATGAGTCAAATTACTTGATCTCCTGCTTCCAAAAGCCATCCACTCAGCTCAACTTAAGTCCCTATGGAACTCCACTAGCTAGGATTTGGAAAAGCAAATAGATTGTCAGCATACAGTCTAAAGTTCCCATTAAACCCCACCCTTCTCATCATAAGTTCTCTCATACGATAGATATAAAGTCCATACCATTCTGCAACACCAATTCCTGCGCCCTTAACAAAGTTTTGCATGTAACTTTCAACCAAATAACCATACTAATCCTGATAATTCATAGGACCGTATCTTCAAGACATATTTACATTACATAATAGAAATTAATTAGATAGCACTCGTAGTGGTTGTATGGTAGAATGTACTTTCCTTAATACACCAAACCAAACAGTATACAAGGAAATAATCCAAGCACAACTAATCCTGATCCTACCATTACTAATCCCAATTCGCAGCATTACTAATACACTCTATTCAGTACTACTACTAAATGATCCCCAAGTATAATAATAGTAACAAATAGTAAAGCACTCTTATACAAGCTGAGGAGAAGAAGAGAAGTGAATTAACATACCTATCCCCTACAGGCTTTGTGAATATCTGAAGCAGAGTCCCCTGATCATCCCTATCCACCAAGATCCCCAATTCTTCACATTCCTGTATTTGCTCATCACTCAGTATATCCCCTGCCCTGGTCTTCAAATTCTTATAATACGTCGGGGGAGGCGATGGCATGAATTCAAATCCTCCAATTCCACTCCTTTTCCTCATTTCCCTCAAAGTTCTAAATATATCCTCAGTTACCAAAGCTAAATGCTGCACTCCTGCCCCTTCATTGTGCTCCAAATACGTCTGAATTTGACTCTTCCTTTTAGTGCCATACACCGGTTCATTCAGCGGAAACAAAACAGTTTCATCATTGTTTGCCAACACCACAGAATTCAGCCCACTCTCAGCTGTCCCAACATCCTCAGCGGTAAACTCCGCAAATTCATGAAACCCAGTAAAGCTTTTGATATACTCTACAACCGGACCCAGCTCCGGGACATTCCCTACAGCGTGGTCCAGCCGGCGAATACCATAGTCAAGATGGGCTCCCTCAACTGATTCAAAGCCTGGAAGAAAAACGAAGCAATTCGAATCTTTGAGAAAACTCACAAACCGCAAAACGACGTCGCCGTAGAGATGAACTTCGGCAATCACAACTTCATCATTCAAAATGACTGGTTCCGAAACGGGTTTTGCCCCATGAGAAACACAGGTCGAGAAAGCCAAACGCGAATTTTCAACTTCCAATGCTATTGCTCTCACACCGAGCCCGTGGGTAGCCGTGAAGGATCGGTGAGAAGAAACGGAGAAAGTTGGAATTGATGAAGAAGAAGGGGTAGAGATAGCAGGGGAATAAGGAGCAGTGAAAAGGAATTGAAGTTGGGAAGAAGAAGAAGAACGAAGAAGATAAGAAGCATGGACGGAGTTTCCAGTAGAAAGATCAGATATAGCAGCAATTGGCAAACCGAGACCCCATGAAAAGCGACGAGCAGTATTGGTAGCGTCGCCGCACCAAAATTCAATGTGATGGAAGCGTTTAACAGTGAAGAAATCTGAACGAGGATTAGTACGGACAAAATTGTTAAAACCCACTAGCTTGAATTTATCTTCAATGTCGCCGGGGAGTTGTTGGTCATCGGCGGCGGCAGCGGCTTGTTTGCCCATGACTTGTTTGTGGTATTCTACTGTTTTGTGGCGGAGCAGACTTTGTACATTTTAAACTCTTCGAAGTGAAATGGATTTTTGGAACTTGGTGGTACGTAATACACGTGTATGTGTATCATTTGGTTTTCACCCTATATCCCGTACTCAAATTAAAATTCGATAAAATTTAGAGATCAATAAAATTTTACTACTTTACGATAAAATTTAGAAATATGAATTTATGTCCATATCTCGATGTATGCATGTGATGCTGTGTTTACATTGATAAAATGTGTTTAACAAGTCGTGAAAATAACTTTCTTATACGAACAATCGTTTCTTACATTGAAAAACGTAAAGAAACGAGTTTCATCACCATGTTATTCGTTGTTTTTGTTAGGTTTATTTGCCCTAAATTTCTTACCATAAATAGGTTTTCCTTTTAGGAAAAGGTTTTGGATTGACTAATTCTTTTCTTGTAGGAAAAAAGTTTAGGACTCTATAAATAGAGGAATGTTCCTTCTAACTTAATCAGCATTCACAATGTAGTCTTAACAGATTTGAGAGTTTTGGTTAGGGGGAGAATTTATGGGTCACAAGCTTGATACGTTATCACTTGTGTGAACCTTCCATGTATTCCGAGTGAATTGGTTGAGGTTGTTTCTCTCTGTATTTTGTACTCTCATATTTATAGTGGATTGCTCATCTCCTTTGTGGACGTAGGTCGATTGACCGAACCACGTTAAATCTTTGTGTCTTTTGATATATTTCTCGTTGTCTTCTTACTCGTTATCTTTCAAAGTTTACTTTGCTAGTTTCCGCATTTATACCTGCTTATTTCCGGTCCTAACAGTTTTGTTAGCTGAATGAGTTTCTCTGATAAGATGGATTTGAATATCATAAAAAGGAAAAACTTAAGTCGGACATTTAAAGATATCCAAACGATTAAATCACAATATATAATGAGTAAAAGATAATAGAATACTGTACAGCATGTGTCAAGAGACCAACGAATCAATGGATGATTGAATTTATGTTTCTTCATTTTGTGAAGCCCCAAAAGATTATATTAATTTTTTATTGGAACATCCTTTGGCATTTGATTGTTTCTTAAAGTTCAATTGAATTGGTGTTTCCATATTTAAACATGTCACTACCAACAACAATATTATATTGCATGACTAGGGAAACAATTTGATTTGAAATAGAGAAATTCGAATAGAAAGGGAAGATAGTTTAAATTAGTAATTTAACTCATATATATATAGATCGATTATTAGACTTACAATATAGATATCAAGTGTACTTATAGATATAAAGAAAGTGACACTTTATAATATTTAAGAAGCATATAATAAAAAATTTACATATTTATTTTCAATCCAATAATCAAGTTGGAATCTACATATAATTAGGGGAAATTTGTTGAAAACTTTCATTGAGAAGGTGAAATTCTAAGAGTGTCAATGGCTATTTGACCACTATGGAAGGACTTGAAACTAATAGAAGGATAGTTTTTAACTTTTCTAAACATTTGGGGCCTTTGTGAATTTATTAAACCTTGGAGGGGCTCTATCTCTTTTTCATAATCTGGGAAATAGAACACTGCTAAACTTATCCTTTCTTGTTCTGAATTTGCTGCCACCCTATGAATTGGGCTCTTGAAAATTCCATTACTCATTATCTATCACCACCTCACATAAAAAGAAATTTAACTTATCAGAAAAAGAACATCAATATATATCAAAAAAAAATTATATTTCTTTTTAATGACGGTCATGTTTGAATCAGTTTTCGCGTATATTGCAGAAGTGGTGGGTACGTCTGTTCGGGTTCATTCATATCTAATAAACATCGAACAAAAATATTTCAAAGCATTCGCTTCTAAAAGAATTTGAGTTGACTAATTTCACGTGTTACCTATCACCTTTCACCAACAACAAGTATTAAGTAACTCTCATCCATTAAAGCTACGACAGATAGAATAAATCATCTGTTTTTTGTCTCTGCTAAATTTTAAAACCGAAGACCTTAGCTTCTCAATCACTTCATTGACCACTAGGCGACACTGACCACCCTTGGATGCACATATGTATGTGTCTAAAGTTTGATTATTTTTTTTGGTTTTTATTTTACTAAATCCAAAATTAAACTAAAGAATCAAGCAAAGTAAGTCATTAGTCTAAAACCAAATAAAAAAAATCAATTCAAATTAAAATTTGATTTAATTTTTCAATCCAGATGTGCACACTCCTAAGTGGAGGTACTTGCCATTCAACCAACCCCTCTTATTCCAAAATTAATTATTAAACCTAATTAATTGAAAGACAACTCAAAATAATAGTCAAGCAGTCTCTTTTTTTACATGATTTGGACATATATTTTGAAAGAACTCTTGTCTACCCCTTACAGATAAAATCAACTTGTAAAAATATATTATGTATCAATATATTTTAATATGTTATATCATATATACTAACTTACTTTTTTGTTATTCAAAGTTACTAGTTCTACTTTTTATCATTACTTATTATTATTTTCTTATATGATCTGATAGTATAAAAATATTGTACCTCGAGTTGATCGCCAACGTTGATTAGTAAAGCATGGAGTATTGTAGGAACTCCATACCATTTACCATCTTTTAAAACTTGAAGGCCCTCAACTTCTTTGTCTTGCAAAAGAGTAGTGATTATTGATGCATCTGCATGAGCTTTGACTCCCAAAATTTTATCTGGTTTTGGACATTTAGGGTACAAGTTAAATCTAGCTTGTACCAATGTTTTTTCTCCAATCTCTTTATAGAAAGCATCATCCTCCAAGTTTTGTGATCTTGCAAATATTTTTAGCAAAGTTCTTGTTAATACTATCACCTTATTACAATATTCTTCAAAGACGTTCCTGCAATAAAATATTCGATTTAATTTATTTACAATAATTGACAATGTAATAATTTTTTTTTCATCTTTGCTACAATTAAAGGTGTCATAATAACCTAAAAGTTAGGGATGAGAAAATGACAAAAATGATCATCTCTTATATGTTTGTGGTAGTTTCATTATAATTCCTTAATATAAATGTACTCGATCGATATGAAATAATTTTTGATTCGTTAAACTTGTCAAAATTAGTAAGATTTTTACATTTCCATAAATATTCAACAAATTAAATTAGTTACATTTAAGAAAACGTTAAAAGAAAAGATTAATCAGAAATATCAAAATGTTCCATCAATTATAATAGACATTACACCATACGGAAACATAATATATATATATATATA
>NC_028643.1:68647683-68670186 GCF_001406875.1 Solanum pennellii | reverse complement strand
TATATATATATATATATATATATATAATAATAATAATAATAATAAAAAGTAAAAGTAAAAGTTGCACTTCAAAAAAATGCTCTTAACTTTTTGGAAAAATTAATGAACTAGAACTACTCAAGATTATATTTAAAGGACTACTTTGAATCTATACCCAAACTTTATTTAAAATTAAAGAATTAAAACTACTAAAAATTATATCTAACGGTCTACTTTGAATCTATACCCAAACTTTATTTTCTTGGTTATCATTTATTCAGATACTAGTATTGAAAACACATTTAAATACAATGTAGATGATTAGTTTCATTCTTGAATTATTGACAATTTTAAAAATGTCCTCTTACTTAACTAACTGAACTTATATTACGAATTACTTATAATTAACTTTTAACCAACCAACTAATTATATAAATATATATTTTGATTCGTAAGTGCATAGAAATTAAACTCAAAAAAAGAAAGAAATTAGAGGTACGTACATAAAATTAGGAGGATTTTGAGGCCAAAATTGAAGATTTCTTTGATCTTGAGGGTATGCTGTCAAAAACAATCGATCACACCAATCTAAAACTTGTCCTTCAACAAAAATTGGGTCATTTCCATATCCTTCAAATCCATCAGCAGCTCTGCCATATTTTTGCTTCTCTTCAATTGATAGACAAAAGAATTTCTTGATGAGATTACGTATTTCCTCCAAATATGAACTTGACATCCCATGACCTATTACCTAATAAATAAATACCCCAATCAATAATAGAAAATTAGAATAATAACAATAATATATTCAGTGTAATCCTACAAGTGCTGTCTACATAAGGTGGTATGTGTGCAGTCTTGCTAGTTCAATATATTCAGTGTAATCTCACAAGTGTTGTCTGAATATATAGGGTGGTATGTATACAGTCTTGTAAGTTCAACATATTCAGTGTAATCTCACAAGTGAGGTCTGGATAGGATGGTATTTATGTTGTCTTGCCAGATTCAACATAGCTAGTGCAATTCCACAGTTGAGATGATCTGGGTAGAGTAGTATGTATGCAGTCTCGATAGTTGTCCCTACCTTTGAAGGTAGAAAGGCAATTTACGATGGACAATTGACTCAATTGGAACATAACAAAATAAGTATGAGAAGAAAATACCAAGTATAAAAGTCTTGCTATAAATAAAGGAGAAAAGGGACAATAATAACAACAAATAATACAGCAATCCAATTAAAGGAAACAACACATAATAACAACAAATGAAAAAGACTATAACAATATCAACGATGAAGTAAAAATACAAAAATACAAAAGTCAAAGGCTAAAGGAGGAACAAATAGAAATAGAAATAAGGATCTAAGAATACTATATGACATATAGTGTACATAATTCCTTTGGATCGTCAGTATATAGAAATTAAACTTATCTATACCTTGTGGTACAATAATAATTTAAATAAATAACAGATGAAATTAAATTAAACCTGAAAAACACCCCAGGAGCTGAGAGCATCTAGCAGTTTGTTGATTTCATCCTTGTATGCTTCAGAATAGGGATCCAATAAAAGCAAATTCAGATCGATGATCGGTATTTGGATCAATGAAACAGAGCCTAAGTTTCCAGCAAGAATAGTATCCTTAACGAAAAACTCCGATGGAGGTTCTATTCCTTCCGCAGAAATCTCTTGAACATGTTTTGGTTGTCCAGCGATAGACATTAGGTAACTCTTGAGAAAACTTTAGTAATAGTATTAATTGGGAATTTCAAGTGAAGCTTCACATATGAGTTGCAATGTGTAGCACTTATAGTACCAATATGGGATGGCAAATTCACCACAATTCAAATAATTAATTGTTTTTTTATAAAAAAATTAAATACTCTTCTTGTTATGAATTTTTATTTTATAATTTGTAAAATGTAGAAGAGTTGACATGGAACATTGATCTTAGATCGTTCTTTCTTGTTAGTTATGATTAATATTGTTATATTATTGTGTATATAATTATTACAAAGTCAGAGTTGTTAGTTATGATTATTATTATTGTATTGTTGTGTATATAATTATTACAAAGTCAGAGTTATTAGTTATGATTATTAATTGGGAAACTTTCACATATAGTCACTTAAAAATAATTAATTACTCTCAATAGCTTAGTTTGATGATTACAATTTGTAGCTACATGTTATATAGAGGAGAGAAGCGAGCGAGGCTGGGAGAGAGAAGAGAGAGGCGAGAGAGAGGGGGAAAAGAGTGGGAGAAAGGTGAATGGTATATGTACATTGGTTAGATAATTGTATATTATACATTTATGATTGTATATAATTATTACAAAGTCAGAGATGTTAGTTATGATTATTATTGTTGTTATTGTGTATATAATTATTACAAAGTCAAAGTTGTTAGTTATGATTATTATTTGAGAAACTTTCACATATAGCAACTTAAAAATAATTAATTACTCTTTGTAGCTTAGTTTGATAATTACAATTTGTAGCTACATTTTATATGGAGGAGAGAGGCGAGCGAGACTGGGAGAGAGAGGAGAGAGGCGAGAGAGAGGGGGAAAAGAGTGGGAGAAAGGTGAATTGTTTATGTATATTGGTTAGATAATTGTATATTATACATATGTAATTGTACATAATTATTACAAAGTCAGAGTTGTTAGTTATGATTATTATTATTGTATTATTGTGTATATAATTATTACAAAGTCAGAGTTGTTAGTTATGATTATTATTTGGGAAACTTTCACATATAGCAACTTAAAAATAATTAATTACTCTCAGTAGCTTAGTTTGATAATTACAATTTGTAGCTACATGTTATATGGAGGAGAGAGGCGAGCGAGACTGGGAGAGAGAGGAGAGAGGAGAGAGAGGGGGAAAAGAGTGGGAGAAAGTTGAATTGTATATATATATTGATTAGATAATTGTATATGATACATATGTAATTGTATATATGGCAAGAGAGATTGGGAGAGGGAGGAGAAAGGCAATCAAGACTGGGAGAGAGAGGAGAGAGGCGAGCGAGAGAGGGCAGAGAGTGGGAGAGGTGAATTGTATATGTATATAACTGTATATAATTGTATATTATACATATACATTTGTATAAATGGCAAGCGAGATTGAGAGAGGGAGGAGAGAGGCGAGCGAGAGAGGGCAAAGAGTGGGAGAGAGGTGAATTGTATATGTATATAGGTTAAAAAATTGTATATTATACATATGTATTTGTATCCTGGCGAATTATACATATACAAACATGACTAATTATACAAACTCGAAGTCAGCCCACGTAATTAATGTATAATTTTAGTCGCGAGTGGTAATCATAGCAAACTATACCTATGATGAATAATTAAAGAGTATAAGTTTGCTTAGTCGCAAAATTTTCCTTATTATTATTATATTATTGTGTATATAATTATTACAAAGTCAGAGTTGTATACATATAAAATATTTGTATGGGAATAACAACTCAATTGACACTACAACAAAAACAACTTTTAGTGGCATTAAATATTGACACTAATAAAGAGTGCTAAGTCTTTATCGGCATTAGTTAAGTGCCATTAGAACCAATGTCGCTAAAGGCTTTAGGAACATATATAAAGAGTAACAATTGCCGCTAAAAATACATATTTAGCAGCAATTAAGAATTAAATGCCTTCAATGGTCATTTTTGTGGCAGTGTGATTCTATCAAGTGTTTATATTCTTCGTAAGTCTCTTTTTGGTGTGAGAAGAAAACAAAATATCTTCTTTTTACTCACTAAATGGTTCCATCCCATCGTAATCTATGCGTTAGAAACAAAATAGACCCTACATTTTGTTTTGATAGTTGTTACGTATTATTTCATAATATATCATAATTTTTATTGTTTTAATGAATACAATTTTTAGATAGATGTTATTTTCCATTGTTACATAATGTCCACACATCCATAATTTGAACAAAAAAACCAAAAAAGTAAAATACATGATAGAGCTACTATAAAAAATTAGGGTAAAAGATGAAATATAATTATAAAATATACATAATAAATAAAGACAAATAAAAATAAATATTAAGATAACATCACACCAAATCAGCTGTTACATATTGTTATGGTTCCAACTTCAGGCTATTAGAGTAGAAGAATAAATAAGGTAAATAAAAAAGGAGTAACAGAGTTTAAAGGAGAACTTGTTCAAGCCAAAATACCAACTGATTGTTGGCATTATTGAGGGGTTGTGCACCCAAGGGTGTGGCATAGTTTTAAGGGAAAAAGGATAAATATGCCTCCGAAATAGTACACAGATATCCTCCGTTATACTTTTGGGACATTGATGTTTCTGTCATCCAAAAACTAAAGCGTATATACCTTTTATACTAACAGACATATCATAATTAAATGGTACTGGACTTGTTGTTCTGTTCTTCAAGAAGACTAATATCAGACACACACAATGCATAATACAATAGTCTATGAAGTGAGTTGAGAACCATGAGTTCTCACGCTCAAGAAGCTGCAAATCAAGTTAGAACATTGTCTTGCTATCTTCATAACCAAGTTATCATAACGTCCATTCATACATATATATATATATATATATATATATATAAACGCGAAAGATAGTAATGAACCTAATATTTGTTCCCTCATAAAACCATCTCTTACTGTACTGTACTCTGAACAAAAAAGTATTCTATGCAATTCAGTACAAGAAAGTACTCTAGGAAATTAGTAATTTACAAGATGTATGTAAGTCCTAATAAACAAAAAATGTGGAAAGCATATCATACTGTGTTAACTTCAATCCCAACAACTGATTCAGAATCTGCTGCATGCATCTAGCTCTGATTATTAATATGTGTGGGGAGGATAACACAGATACGATTAACGGATTAGGAACAGAACCTGCTGACTCTAAATTTTGGATTCGTCACTGATTCAACACGCATATATATATACCAAGAGTGTTCCTATAAAGACAAGTCACAAGTCTGTTTTGCTTCCAGGCCAGCTTATTTAAATCCAAAGAGACTACGAGGATCAATGGCTAAATCAACGACAGATTTGAGCTCATCCCAGTTTCCATGACTAAACAAATACTCCTGATCTTCAGCACGTGTGTTCCAAAAGATTGAATTTGATGATGTGAATGGCGATTGATCAGGCATGGTCGTAATTAGTTGGCTATTATTGTAGTAACTGGTTCTTTGATCAACTTGATAGTTTAAATTTCCTCCAGATGATGCATTCATAATGTTCTTTTGTGGAAATGCCATCTTTTTGAAATTGATGACATTATTGGATTGATCATCACTGATTTCGGATTGAACACTGCACGCCTTAGAACTTGTGTCAACGAAACTTTGTTTAACAACGGGCTGCTGCTGCTGCTGCTTCCAATCTGGTGTGAATCTTTTGTAATTAGAAATTCTTTTGAATATTCTGCAGAGAGTCCAAACTTCCTGCAATTTATGAATTTTTTAAGTGTTAAATCGTCATATTCGATATACAAGAGTGAGGGTGATCCAATATCGATCTGCCTCTAAGCATAATAAGTCATGAATGTGGCTATGTTTGAAGCGATTGAGCACCTCCACCATCGACCAATAGGTTGAGGGTTTGAGTCACATTGTTAAAGGTCTTTCAGAAACAACCTCTCTACCCATTCCACAAAGGTCAGGGTAAGATCTGTGTGTGGTATTACAGTGCATATGTTGTTGTTGTATATTGTATGCCAGGATTCTCGGGGACTATTGAACTCTCAGGTAACGAAAATTTCATGTTCGTTCATACCTATATAAAGGGTAACATGATAGAGATCAACTAGCTAATAATCAATGTACGTAGTCTCACATAATGATGTCTGCGGAGGATAGTGTATACACAGACCTTACCTCTATCTCATATATGACGCAAAAAGACTGTTTCTAGTAGACCCTCAACTCAAAACATGAACAGATTCTTATAGACAAACGACACGAAACAATAGAAAATCACAGAAATCAAAGAACAAGAAACTAGAAGAGTAGTCCATATCGATAAACTTACAGCTTCAGCAGCAATGTTGTTGAGATTAGGGAGGTGTCCATTTGAAGTATTCGTCTTCCAAATAGGCGGTAGACGAAACTCATGCATCATCCAATCAGTTTTAGTACCTTTTCCAGCACTTCCCCTATAATATACTAATGATTTTTTGAGGCCAATGCACAGCTCATTGCTTTGTGAATAAACAGGCTTATCAATTCCTGTTGCTTTCCAAAAACCAGATCCTGTTACTCTATTTGGTCTTACACTGTTTTTGTACTTTCTTCCTCTCATGCTGTAGAAATACCATTCCTTATTATCACCTACTCTGCACATCACTTATTCATACAAATGAAGAAAAAAAAAAACAATTAGCTTACAAACATATACTTATCTCAAATGAAAAATATGTACAACTTCATATATAACCCTCATAATGACTACAAAGATAATTATTTAATTACCATTAAATATATATTTTTAGCGGTAATGAACATTATTTGTATATATGTGTCCCTGAAGCCTTTAGCGACATTGAAACTAATCACACTTAACTAATGCTGGTAATGACACACGTTCATCCTCATCTCTATTATCTTCTCCAATCATTTAGTGTTATCTTTGTCTTGTGTGTGTCTCTTCCACCAATACTTTTCCTTCCTCATCTTTAATGCACTTCACTTAGTTCGTATCACACATTATCTTCTTTCTTATCCAAGATATTGATTCGATTAATTATTATTGATAGTTATATGGAGTTATATATAAAATTAGCTAGTATAAAATTGTTATAAACTTCTTACTCTGCTTCAAATTTATGTCTTATCTTTTTTTAGTCTATTTCGAAAAATATTACTTTTTCTCTGTAGTTTATTTAAAATAGAATTTCATTTTTTTTATGTTCGGTAAGTATAAATTTCATTGCTTTCATATTCTCTTACATGAATGACATAACATATTTAAAATTACAAAATTCATAGAACATATACTTTTAGTATGTTGAATATTTCATGTGTCTCATACTACTTATAAAATATATTTTTATATTACTTGCCAATTCCTAAATCAAGATAAAATTGATTTTATTTCCACTTTATCCTTAAGAATAATTAAAAAAAATTCACAGGTTGTTAATTTTGATATTGATTGACAAAACATATAAATAAATATATTTTAAAAGACAAAGAATTAATCAATAAATATTTTTTTTAATTCATTGTTACTTTTAAAAAGTTATAAAATAAAAATTAACAAGTAATATAATTACAACTTTAGATCGAACATGCATTTCTTTATCTACAACGTATTCATGTGGACAAAGATATTGTCGTTGTTGCTTCTAATACTCTCAATCTAAATATTTATGATATATAAGAGTAAGATTATTATTTATTATTATTATTATTATTATTATTATTATTATATTATGGATACTATATATTATATAGTCAAAAAAAATTCGTGCTGTCTTGTTTGAATTAGCTAATAATGTAAACTTGGTCAACGACAGTGACAAAGTCACTTTCTAATTTATTGTCTTTTTTATATGAATTGTTCTTATCGTTCCTACAACTTTGGGGTCAATAATTGTTGCATGAAAAGGTCAAACAAATATATATATATATATATATATATATATATATATATATATATTCAACTATATTTTTGAAAAGAATAATGAGTTATTATATTAAAATTATATAATTTTACACTTCTTATCCTATTCTAATTAATGAGATTATTTTATAATTTCAAATCATTACCTACTCATTAAAGCCGCAAGTTCTGAAAATAAATAATAATTCTTTTTAAAATTCAGATCTAGTCAAAACACATTCACATAATAATTAGAAGAAATACATAGAGACTAAATATAGAAATAATTAATTTAAAATATTTTTATGTTATTCGAGAAATTTTTGTTACCTAGGACATTTCAAGAAAAAAAATGTTTAATTTATCGTAAAATAGTCATTTTAATTATGAAATCTGATTATACTAAAAGATATGAAAATATTTTCAGCAATACAAGGAAAATGACCACTTAGAGGATTTTATTTTTCTTATCAAGATTTTAATTTTAAACTTCATATTACTTGCTTCAACTAGTGATTAGACACGTTCATCGATAGAAGCTTATCTTTCAATCATGTCATATAATTTCATAATTGAAGAATATAGAAGAGGAATGTTTTGTCCAAAGAATTTGGCTTATCACTAGATATGTGCATAATTAATAATTTTGTTTTTGAAAATTTATAGCTAAATAAAAATAGCAATATATTTTATAAATTAATTCTAATATTTATCTATCACTAATTTATGTATTAGTAGTAGTGGAAACGGATAAGCTAGCACAATTTCTTAGTCTTCTTGACCTACAATTCTAATCATCTTGATGCTGGTTATGGACATAAAACAAATTTGCTCAAGTATTTTATTAATCTCTTTTAATGAAACGAAGCAAAAAAAAAAAAAAAACACACACACACAATCAAGAAAAAAAGTAACATAAAAAGTATAAAATTTTCAATAAAAATTTTTGAATTCACGTTGAACGATTGAATGGTAAATATATTTGAATATAAATTTGTGCAAAATAGCAACATGACCAAAGTTGTATATATAAGATCTGAATAAAAACTATTGAATTTATATGAACAGTAGATTACTGAATGATTTTGGCCAATTTAAACATAGACTATGCAAAAAGATGACATAAAATAACTTATATAATAGCAAAGATGAGAGTTTTATTTATGTTAAGTAGATTGACCAGTATATTTCACTACAATAAAAATGATCATTAGCGGCATTTAATTCTTAATTGCCGCTAAATATGTATTTTTAGTGGCAATTGTCACTCTTTGTATATGTCCCTAAAGCCTTTAGCGATATTGGTTTAATGACACTTAACTAATGCCGATAAAGACTTTAGCTATCAATATTTGATGCCGTTAAAAGTTGTTTTTGTTATAGTGTTTGAACATAAATTTTGAAAAAAGATAATATAAAATAACTTGTATATAAAATCTGAGCAAAAACAATGAATTCACGTGAGTTATAGATTACTAAGTAGATTAACCAATATATTTGAACATAGACTTGTGTAAGAAGATAACAAAAAATTAACAATTTGTATATATGTGATCCGAACAAAATCTATGAATCCACATAAATCATAAATTACCAAGTGGATCCATCTTTTAACATAGAATTGTGAGAAATAGAACACAAAACTACCTATTATATATTTATATGACATGAATAAAAATTATAAATTCACATGAACCATAAAAACCAAATAAGTCGATCCACCTTTGAGCACAAACTCATAATAAAATGGAACATAAAAAATTAGTGAATTGTATATATACTCACTTGGAAGATCCCAAGGATCATGTTTGTAGATATCAACCTCTTTGATAAGATCAAGTTTGATTCTTTTATTTTCCACTTTGCGTTTAAGATAAAATCTCACAAGCTCTTCATCTGTTGGATGAAATCGAAAACCAGGAAGCAACAAATCATTTTCTTCATCATCATCACTATTTTTTATCTTACTCTCACATACTATAGTATTTTCCATTTTTTCTACTATTTTTTCACTCATTTTTTAAAATTAATCATATGAGCTAGTGCATGGATAATTTTTATAGAGTTTTTGTTAGTCAATAAGCCAAAGAAGAAAATGAAATATAATAATAAAAAATGAAAAAAAATTATTTTTAATGAGAAAGGTCTAGAGATTGTAGTTGCTTTGGTCAAAGACCACCCAACTTAATTGGCCTATTTTAATTTGTTGATTATTCAAAAATAAATACTTATTCTGTCCATTTTTTTATGTGAACGAATTTTTATTTTATTTTTTGAAATTTATGGTCTTAATATGTTTCAAATATTTTTATGGTTGTAACATCATGTCACATTTATATTGAAAAGGATAGTTTATAATTTTGATTATTTCTAAATATTCAGATACGTTATTCTTTTCTTCACATAATAGTTGTTAAGATTATTAAAAGTATTTTGTAATTTACAAAAATAGAGATGAAAATCCATTAATTCTTTTCATTTTATCTTTGATACAATTAAGTGCTCTGATCAATTTATTGATTATATTGTATAAATTTGAAGAGTTCAAACAAGTAATTATTAGTTGATATTGTAATTGTTCAAATACCAACAATGAGCTTAGTCTTTGTTTTAAATAAAATATATATTTATTAAGGAGCAACAAGAATAAATTAGAAAAGAAAAATCTTTGATTAATAAATTCTTGATTAATATAAAACAAAGAGAGTATTTTCTTAAGTTGGATATTTGATAAAAGAAAAGTGTGTAAGGAATACTTGGTAAAAGGTTCGAGTCATTTATGAGTTAGGTGCGCAATTGGAAGGTCTGAGATTTAAATTCTACTCATTTTTCCAATTAAATATTATTATTATTATTATTTTTATTATTATTTTTATTATTATTATTATTATTATTATTATTATTAACTGTGTGTGAGATATTTTTCCAATGAAATACTATTATCATTTAACTATGTGTGATATTATTCCAATTAAATATTACTATCATTTCACTGTTAATTGTCCAGCATACAATTTGCAAATTCTAATTGAATAATTATGTAATTCCTCATTTTCAAAATACTTGTCTTCTTCCCTTTGGAACGTTGCAAATATAGTCCACCTCACTTAACAATTAAGTATAAACGCATTATAACGCTATAATATAAAAGTTTCACCTTTTTTTTTTTTATCGTACAGTGTCTGGTTGAGTCTGACTAAATTTTGGTTCGCGTCGAAAAATTTCAAACCTTGGTAAGCTTTAAATATGATATTTATTGTCTAATCATATTTCCCTTATACTTCTCCGGTCTACCTCTCCTTATACTCAATGTAGACAGCCTCTCCTATCTTCACATATTTGAACTATTTAAGTCTCGCCTCGCTCATCTTATTTTATACCCACCTTGTTCAAGATATCTTCGTTATTAATCTTATATCTTCTTGTATATCATACATTCATCTTAACATCCTTTTTGTGCTACTATCATCTTATAGACATGTGAGTTATTAACCGGTCAACATCCCTCCCCATCCAACATAGTTGATTTAACCACCATTTTATATATAAAACTTATATCTTAGTTTAACATTCTTATCACACAAGACACAAATGCAAGCTTCTTTTAATCGACTCCACTTCGATTCAAAGTGTAACATCCTCGTCAATCTCCCCATTTGCTTAAATTATTAACTCTAGATATTTGAAACTTCATCATTTGGAAATGACTTATGTATCAATCTTCACTTTCTCATCTTTGACGTTAGTGGCGTCACAAAACTTGTACTTATATATATATTCTATCTTAGTCTTTCTCAACCTTAACTCTTAAGACTCTAGGTTTATCTCCAAACCTCCAACCTAATATTTACTCGAGTATTGTCTTTTCAATCCCCTAATAATTACATAGAAATGTTTTAAGAGTTATTCCATTGTGCAAGGTCATTACGTCTAGACAATGCTTTGAATACTCTCCATATATCCCTAGTTGAGTCTAGGCTCCATAATACATATCCTTAATCTTTCTAATATAAAATTAGGATACATCTATAGCTTCTAAACATCACCTACTGATGGACTGTAGTAGGTGACATCATAACCTGAACAATCGGGTTTGAGACCTCATGATATGGGGTTCGGCTTTGTTAGCTATATATGGAGCATTTTAACCCACCTCACCCACAAATATGAATTTTTTTGGTGCAAATATAAATTTAATTATATTTCAATATAGACATTGAATATCGTATTAAAGAAGAAGTAGAGAAAGAAGAGAAGTAGAAAAGATGAAGTTATGATGATGCATGCATTACAAGGAGAATTTTGAACGGTAAAAGACATGTCACATTCTTATTTTTGAAAATTAGTGTTTTTAGTAATATGATAAAACAAGTGTGGTAGTCCACTAGTGTGGGCATACAATTGACTTGAACAATCCAAGTTAGAAAAAAAGGAAAAAAGAAAAACTCAAAAGTCTTTTGTGATTGCAAGAGGTCATGCATATTGGAGAAATGAAAAATAAAAGTCAGGATTCTGTCTGGAAGATATACATTGACCAATTCATATGTTGGCCTTGGCCCCCTTTGTGGACCTATTGCTTTTTTTCTTTCCACAAGTCAAGCCACATATTTCTTCTCATTTTTACTTAGTTGCAACTTAGGTCATCATTTCATATTATTTGTCCTTTATATTAGTAATGTTTTCTAAATATCATTAACATTTCATATTATTTGTCCTTTATATTAGTAATGTTTTCTAAATATCATTTGAGGTAATTTGATAGCTGATTATAAAGCAGGAAAGTTATTCACGTATAATATTAACAATGATTATTTATGTATAATACTAATATTAATGTCTCTTTTGTAATTTTTAAAAAGTCACATAATTAATATTTATATATATATATAAGTTATGAGAGTTTGGAGTCAAAAAAATTGTTAAAAATTTTGAAAGGGTATATTAATTTTTTTTAATCAAAATGATAAAATCGCTTTTGACGAAGCAATTTTGTTCTGACATTTTCTTTTAATATTGCTGCCAGTGCAGCATTTTAAAAAAAATTGAAATCGTTGCTATATAGCAGCGATTTCCTTTTTATTACAAAAGTTAATAGAGGCAGGCATTTTGGTCCAACATTTGATCTGCCCCTGCAAAATTTGTTAATTTTTTTTTTTGACAAATCGCTGCTATGGCAGCGATTTAAGGAAAAAGAATTTTTTTTTAGATGAAATCGCTGCCACAACAACGATTTTTTTGTTTTTCTAAAAAAGCTAACACGTCAATTTTGTCAGAAGAAAATTGCTCCTGATATCAGGAGCGTTTTTTACCCTTTTGGTTTAAAAAAATTAATATACCCTTTTGAAATTTTTGATAATCATTTTTGCCCTTTTGACTTCGGACTCTAAGTTATGAAGACATCTATGATCTAAGTATATTTATGCAGGAAAAAATATAAAATAAATAAGATAACATATGAAAAACTTATACATAAAAAACTACACTAATATATAACTAATACATAAATAACTAAACAATCAATAACTAATAATGATTATAACAATGTTATCTTTGAAACAGATTCGATGTCAATCATCCAGATGTTTCGAGGAAAAGTGAAGCCTCCATGGTACTCATCCATAAATCATTGTTTTAGGGATGAATATTCAGTCGCAGATATTTTGACTAAGATTAGTGCAACGAAAAGATATGTATATTTCCGATCGTGGTAATATAATAAACATTGCTACCATATAAAAAAAAACTAAGCAAGCTACTTTCTTTGGCAAAAGGAGCAATTACAACTAATACATATGTTGAGATTAGTTATACTTCAATTCAACTAATTATATTATTGTAAAGAAGTTAGTTAGTTGATTCTGTTAATTAGTTAGTTAGTTGAAGTTAGTTAGAAGATATTTTTCCTTTCATTGTATATACATGTATAAATACTGGAAGCATGAGAATATAGATCACACACTTTTCATTTTTTTCAAATACACAATCTTATCGTCTCTCATGCTTGCTCTGTTCATCTCTCACATGTTTGCTCTGCTCCATTAATGGATTTTCTGCAGTTATTGATCATTTGTATACAATTCTAACATGGTATCAGAGCTCAGACATTGATCTCTTCTTCATCTTCTGCAGCACTCATTCATTCTTCATCTCTTTCACGAATAATCGTTCTTCATCTTTTTCATCTTCTCGAATTTTTTCTTTTCAATTTCTGTACTTAGATCTCAAAGTTTTAGCTCAAATTTCCATCAACATCCTTCAATCTCATGGATCAAAATGCAGATGTTCCTCAAATCCCAAATCACCAAGTCATCGATGCTAGTCAGCCACTGTACATGCATCCATCAAAAAGTGCTGGGTCTGCTATAATTCCGGTGATTTTTGACGGAACTGGTTACAAATCATGGCGACGTGGAGTTCTTCGTGCATTATCTGTGAAAAACAAAGTAGGTTTTATTAATGGCAAAGTGCAGAAACCAAATGTAAATTCACCCACATTTGCTCAGTGGGAACGTTGTGATGATATGGTCACATCATGGATACTCAATTCTCTATCAAAGGATTTAGCTGATAGCCTGCAGTATGTTAATAATGCAAAGGAATTGTAGGAGGAACTGCAAGATAGGTATGATCAGACCAACGGTGCGAAACTCTATCAACTTCAACAGGAAATTAATGATCACGCCCAAGGAAATTTGGACATTACAGGGTACTATTCCATGCTTCGAAGACTCTGGGAAGAGCTTAATACTCTGGATCCCAATACTCAATGTACTTGTTTGTGCAATTGTGGTGGTAAGACCAAAATGCACAAGGCGGAGCAGGATTGGAAGCTTATCCATTTTTTAATGGGGCTTAACAAGGTCTATACTATCGTTCGAGGGAGTATTCTTATGATGAACCCACTGCCAACTATGGCACAAGCCTTCTCTATTTTAGTCCAAGAGGAGAAGTAACGAGAAGTCAAACCATCAACTCGCATGAACTTGGATGCTAGTTTTGGAGCTTCTACTTCACTAAGCGCTGTTTCTGGAAGGGGAAGTTATAGAACAAATTACTCTCAGAATAAAAGCACAAATAGAAACATATACAGAGATCATTCCCAGCAGCAGCAGGACAATAGGACTTATCCTTTTCCTGATATTAACAAAGCAAATTTGTTTTGCAATTATTGTAAGAAAGCAGGGCACACATAAGAGAAATGCTACAGGCTGTATGGTTTTCCCAAAAAATTCAAATTCACTAAGGGAAGGAATTCTGGATCAGCAGCAATTGCTCATAACAATTGTGAAACACCACTGGAACATGCTCATGGAACTCAAAGCTTAACCAAAGACCAATATGATCATCTGGTGAGATTGCTTGAAAATGTCCAGGTGCAAGGATCATCTAGCAGCACCAAAGACACTTTGGATAATATCATGGGTGGAGCTGCGAATTTTGCAGGTATCTTGGCATGTCACTCTTCCATCACTGATATTGGTAATCTTTCATGTAATTGTTTAAAATTAACTGCTGAATCATGGATCATTGATTCCGGAGCCTCAAACCATATGACCTTCAATAAAAGTTTACTTACCAACATCAGACCATTGCCTTACCCTTTCCTAATAACATTACCTAATGGCTATAGAGTTAAAGTGACAGAGATTGGGAATGCATGTTTGAATTCAGTACATTGTTTGACCTTTGATCTTAAAAGTGCAGTTAGTTTCAATGATAAATCATGTTCTTTGCAGGGCCCTTCACTGAAGAGCCCTCTGGTGATTGGTAGAGCAAGGAGTGGTCTTTACTTCTTCTGCTCAAGGTGTCCTATTTCTGTCACCTCACTTGCTCCATTATCTCATTGTTCTTCTTCACATGCTTCTAATGCTCATTGTTCTTCTTCACATGCTCCTAATGAACAAGCTTTACATCATATTTCCTCATCTGTAACATCTGTCATTTCAAAAAATAAAACAGCTTGTTGTAACATGAATTCATCTGTTATTCCTACTATTTGTTCTGAATCCACTAAATCTTTTTCATTATGTACATCTCATGAAAATAATGTAGACTACTTGTGGCACACTAGATTAGGACATGTTCCTTTTGTTAAGATGAAGGGTATTCACACCATACCTGTTAAATTCTCACCCAAACAACCTTTTATATGCAGAGTCTGCCCCATGGCAAGACAAGCAAGAATGTCTTTCCCATCAAATTCAACACCCTCTTCTACAAAAATTTTTGATCTTCTCGACATAGACTTATGGGGACCTTATCACACACCAACATATGACAATTACAAATATTTCATCACAATAGTTGATGATTACAGCAGGTCAACATGGACTCAACTTATCAGTTGCAAAAGCAACACCCTCCAAGCCATAAAAGCTTTTACATCCTTGGTAGAAAATCAGTTCAATATCACCATTTAAAACAATAAGAACTGATAATGGTATGGAATTTGTCAATAAAGAAACAACTACCTTTCTGCAAAACAAAGGAATCATACATCAAAGAACATGCCCATACAC
Organism: Solanum pennellii; assembly: GCF_001406875.1. NCBI lineage: Eukaryota > Viridiplantae > Streptophyta > Magnoliopsida > Solanales > Solanaceae > Solanum > Solanum pennellii. The sequence goes on along the minus strand of NC_028643.1, from coordinate 68,654,071 downwards.
ACCACAACAAAATGGCGTGGTAGAAAGAAAACATAAATATCTACTTGAGACTGCCAGAAGTTTATTATATCAGTCCAAACTTCCCATAAATTATTGGGGAGAGTGCATTTTAGCTGCAACTTATCTAGTGAACAGACTGTCATCCAAAGCCATTCAAAACAAAACTCCTTTTGAAGTATTATACCAAAAACCACATACGTATTCACATCTAAGATCTTTTGGCTGTCTTTGTTATCCTACCACTCTCAAAACTCACAAGGATAAGTTCGAACCTTGATCAACTCCACATATTTTCATTGGATATCCATTCAACACAAAGGGCTACAAGGTCTTAAATGTGAGCACCAAGAAAATACATATTTCAAGAGATGTCTTATTTCATTAAAGTATCTTTCCTTTTGCTCTTTCTTTTCCTGATTCTAGTTTTAATTCTGTATTGAGGTGTGTTGATGTTAACTCTGAATTGTTGAACTGCACAAACAGACCTTTGAATAATGTTCATGATTTGAATGAAAACACCCTAATTACTGTCACAGATAACTCTGTTAATGCCAACTTACCACACACTGAGGCTTCACTTGATAATACTACTCCATCAAATAATCCAGAAATATCTCCACATATCACCATTTCTAATACTTCCACTTCCAGTTCACAACAACCTATTACTATCATTTCCAGTTCACAAAGATCAACCAATGCACCTAGAAGAACAAGTAGGACACACTCTGTATCAAAATACCTAAATGAATATACATATAATCTTCCCAACTTGCAACCTCAGTCATCAATTTACCACCCTTCTAATAGCATCAATAACACCAATGATCAACAATTTTCACTTACCAGTTTCAACACTGAAATTCAGCAGCTAGTTGAAAACATTTTTCATGATAGTGAGCCAAGTACATATGGGGAGGCAGCCATGATTCCTGCTTGGCAATCAACAATGACACTTGAATTTGAAGCTTTGCATGCTAACAATACCTGGAGTTTAGTTCATTTACCTGCAGGGAAGAAACCAATTGGATGTAAATGGGTCTACAAGATTAAACATAAGGCTGATGGAACTGTGGAAAGATTCAAAGCTAGACTTGTAGTCAAGGGATACACTCAACAAGCTGGTATTGATTATAACGATACATTCTCTCCAGTAGTAAAGATGACCATTGTGCGACTATTAATCAGTTTAGCTGTTAAGAAAGGTTGGGATCTATATCAACTGGATGTGAATAATGCATTTCTACATGGAGATTTGAATGAAGAAGTATATATGGACCTTCCACAGGGACTGCAGGTGAATGAAAAAGGACTTGTCTGTAAACTTAACAAGTCTTTGTATGGGTTGAAACAAGCTAGTAGGCAATGGTATGAAAAATTAGCAAAGGCATTGTATTCAAGAGGATATTCACATTCTACCAGTGATTACTCATTGTTCTACAAGAAGGATAAGTCAACTAAGGTTTTTGTAGCAGTGTATGTTGATGATATAATATTGACAGGAACAGATCTAGATGAGATTACATCCTTAAAGTCATTTTTACATGACAAGTTCAAAATTAAGGATCTAGGAAAACTTCATTATTTTCTGGGGTTGGAGATTCTCTACAAACAAGATGGGGTACTCATCACACAGAAGAAATTTACCACAGACTTACTCAAAGAGTTTGATTGTTCACATTATAGTCCAACTACTTCTTCTCTTGACAGTGTGATTAAGTTGAAGTCTCATGAAGGAACCCTGTTAACTGATCCAACATACTATAGGAAATTAGTGGAAAAGTTGAATTTCCTTACAAATACTAGATTGGACATTGCATTTAGTGTACAACATCTCAGTCAGTTTTTGCAAACACCTCTAGAGCCTCACTTGAAGGCTGCTTTCCATGTATTGAGATATTTGAAGAACAGTCACACACTGGAAATCTATCTTTCCAAAGACCCTAACTATACCATCACTGCTTATTGCGATTCAGACTGGGCTGCATGCCCTGATTCAGAAAGTCAGTGAGTGGATACATAGTACTCATGGGGAACTATCCTATAAGTTGGAAATACAAGAAACAGACCACTGTTTCACTTTCCTCAGCAGAAGCAGAGTACAGGGCAATAAGAAAAGTGGTTGGAGAGTTGGTTTGTCTTGAACGTTTGTTTTGTGAATTAGGTGAAAAACCTTCTCGACCTATATCAGTTTTCTGTGACAGTCAAGCAGCCATCCATATTGCAAACAATCCTGTGTTTCATGAGAGAACCAAGCACATAGAGGTTGACTGCCATTTTGTTCGAGACAAACTACATGAAGGACTTGTGACTCTGCATCACATTCCTACTGATCACTGGACCAAAGCATTCGACTATTTTACGCAGGTTGTCTGGCAGCATATCCATTCCAACTTGAGGGGGGGTGTTTAGATTAGTTATACTTCAATTCAACTAATTATATTATTGTAAAGAAGTTAGTTAGTTGATTCTGTTAATTAGTTAGTTAGTTGAAGTTAGTTAGAAGATATTTTTCGTTTCATTGTATATACATGTATAAATACTAGAAGCATGGGAATATAGATCACACACTTTTTATTTTTTCCAAATACACAATCTTATCGTCTCTTATGCTTGCTCTGTTCATCTCTCACATGTTTGCTCTGCTCCATTGATGGAGTTTCTGCAGTTATTGATCATTTGTATACAATTCTAACAACATACCTACATAGATGATACATAAAATATATACTCCCTCATAACTGATCTCAAAATTATTATTATCATAACTCTAAGTAGCTAAAGGAGTAATAATCAAACTTAGATTTTCAAAGTAAAAATAATTAACTAAACAAATTAAACCCCTAATAAATACTCTTCCCATCCCATTCTTACTTTAACTTTAATAAATTATCCCAAAATATATCATTCTAAAATAATTAAAATCGACTATAATTTTCAATTCGTGAAAAAAACTAGAAGTAATTATATTAAAATAAAACGGAGGAAGTAGTTTCATGAGAAGCGTGCCAACTACTAAGTGAACTAGGATAAACAAGTAAAATGGAACGAGGTTATTTGTATTCTTTCATAGTTTCATTTCATTCATTCATTTTTACTTGTCACTTACTTCTAAAATAAATTTTCAATTTTATTTATCACTTTTGACGTATCAAGAAAAGTCCATTATATTTTTTTTCATATTTTACCCTCAACATTAAATACTATTTTTTCAAATCATTTTTAAAAATTTAAGTACTAAATGTTATTTTATAGGAATAGTTTGATATAATATTTATGTTAATAATTTATTTTATGTGCCAAATCAAATTGTAATAAATAAAGATTAACAGAAAAGTATCTCTTTAATTGATGTTTTATGACCAAAAATAGCCCCAAAAATTTTGGAAACAATATGGTCCGATTTGCGTATTGTTTTGACAAATGAGAAAAATCTTATTTGACCTTTTAAAACTAATGTCTAGACATGGCTAAAGTTCAATAGGTTTCACCAAAAAAACAAAAAAAGAGTCCAATAGGTAATTTTTTATTTTAATTAATTCATTATTCAATCAAACTTTCACGTTCATCTTGTGATAATAAAATTTTGTCCTTATTAATGAAGTGTTTAATATGCAGAGTCAGCATATATTCAGGGTTTACTCAAAGTTTTTTTAATAAAAAATATTATTATTTATATATGATAAAATTTTTATTTTATTTATATATGTGTTTACTTTTTCAAATTTTAAATTTTTTATTAAAAATTCTAGTTCTGTCACTACTAATAGCTACATTATGAATCGGTGACTAACATCGATTATAACTTGATGAATGTAAATGTTTGAACGGAATATTTTGACAAATTTACTATATTTGACATATATATTAAACCCTCTCCATATATTTTCCACTAGAAGATTGAGAAATCACATGCATGAGTTGAAAAAAGTTTGTTTTTTTGTGTTGACGTTATTGTTATGGAAAAGTCCTAAAAAAAACTTTATGGAATACTGTTCTGCTATCCTAGAAGGTCATCATAAAAATCCTAATTTAATTAGCTCATAGTTTGAGTCATATTTAATGGGTAAAATAACAAACTAATTAAAAAAAAAATTATATATATATATATGCACACACTCTCTCCTGTCTAATACTTCTTCTGTCTTTTATTATTACTAGGAAAATTATTCGCTCTTCGCACGATTATATAAAATATTTATAAGATAATAACATGAAATATGTAATATTTAGGTTAGTATCGAATATATTAGATAATATTAATATTTTTCATCGTCTACGATATCATAGATTTTTTTTAAACATATAAAACATATTTATTTATGTTGTATAGATACATATTAGAACAAAACATTCACCGTGATGAAGTAAATGGAATAAGAGATAATATGTTGGAATAACAATATATTGTATTAGGTTGAAAATATTTTATATGTTTTAATTTTCTATATCTTTTGTAGGAGTACTAATGTTCTATCTTTTGTAGCAGTACTAATGTTCTGTTCAAACTCTGATTTCGTCAAAATAAAATTGAATTCTTCAAATATATAATTTTATTAGACCATAAATGTATTACTGTATTGATTTTATTTGTAAAATAAATAAATAAAAATAAGGGGTGAAAATACAAAAAATGAACAGAGAAAATATAATAATTGGTGACTACATAAAAATTATAAATACATTTCGAAGCAAAAAGAACGGTGACAGATTGTTACATACACAAAAAATGACATCATGAAAATAATATTTTATTTTTCAATTACTTTTTATAATTTTAATAAAAATGAAACTAATCATCATAAATTTTGTTGTTGTTGTTAAAATGAAATAATTATATGAATTTTTTTCATAACAAAAAGAAAGTAGAAATACTAAAGGATCAAATAATTAGCATTGACAATAATATATTTAGCTAAATTATTTATATAAATCAAAATTTAAAAAACTCTTGCAAAATTAACTAAGTTGTTAATACATCAAAGTGAAAAAATAATCTCTAATTATGCTTCATTTTTTTTCCTTCTACCATCTTCCTTTGCAAAGAGATCCGCCATCATGTTTTGATCCATATGTCAAACTTTTCATTATATGCAACCAACTGAATTAAAAAAATTATATACCAATTAAAAATAATTATGTCAAAAGAAAGAACGAAATATAAACTATATTTAATATATTGTATATTATCTTTTCAATAGTACCAACAATACTAAATAATAATTATTTCTTGAAATCTAACAAATATTATAATCAAACTATATTAAATCTGGAAAACTAACTATTAGAAAGAGCAATTGCATACGGACAACACATTGTTAAGAATTACAGAGATTTTTTTAGTCATACTTACTTGATAAATTATAATACAAACATAAAAAATAATAATTAAGAAAGCATATCTAAGTACATAAAAATAAAAAGAAAGACTTTAGAATGAAATATATTTTACCTTCATATACTTTTTTTTTGTTACATGTTAGTTAATTTACAAAAAAGTATGATGAACAAGAGAAATTATAACTTTGTATGTGAATCTTCATGAAAATAAATATGAATTTATATAAACAAAATAAAAGAAATGAAAAAAATAAGAACTTGAGAATGATATATTTATTAACTTCATGTACTTTTTTTTGTTACATGTTAGTTTCATTCACAAACTAAATACTAATTTATATAGACAAAATAGAGAAAATAAAAAATAAAAAATTGTAATGAAATATTTCTTACCTTCATGTACTTCTTTTTTGTTACAAACCAAACCTATATGATGAAAAGAGAAAGTATAATTGTGAATGTGAATCTTCATTAAACTAATATGAATTTATAGGCAAAATAAAGAAATACCATAAGACATCATAAACTTACAAATTTAATTTGAAGGTTATGGACATAAAAATTATGAGAGTTATGAATATTATTAAAAGTAAAAATTAAAGAAAGGCAAGTCATGATTAGTAACTCCTAGTGAATAAATTACAAAATAAAAATAAAAATACTTAAAATGTAAAAAAAAATTTATCATGATTTCATGATTAGAAGTAATTGAAACAAATAGAAATAAAATAGAGAGTTTCTAAAATAAATGTTTCTACATTTATAAAATATTTATTTGTATAAATAAAGTAATATATTTTTACATTAAAATAATTAATTTAAATTTAAAAATTCAAAAATAAATAAATCATATTTCTTTTTTATTATAAGTGAGATAAATAAATAAAAAAGATGAAGAATTTTTGTTATAAATGATCCTCCATCAATAAACTATTTATTTGTAATAAATTTTAGTAATCCTTTTTATGATATAATAATTAGTTTATTTTTTAAAAAAGCAAAAAAAAAAAGAGAAAAAAACTAAATGCAAATGGAGGCCATATATATA
>NC_028643.1:68641566-68647539 GCF_001406875.1 Solanum pennellii | reverse complement strand
TGTATATATATATATATTGATTTGTTCATATTTCAATTAATACATCTATTAAAAAAATAATTACTAATAGAACGAATTTATCATTTTATCCTTATTAATTATGAAGTAGATGCATTAAAAATTTAAGATTTTTAAGAAGTTTATCTTTTTCAAAGTAATTAATTGGAGTGCAATAGGAAAAAAAATTATTTTTTTGATTTGTCAAAATGGACAAATGATTAGCGATAACCAGAAATGAAAAAGTAGACAAGTAAATTAAGGACAGAGGAAGTAATATTTTTCCAAAATTGACTTTGCAGTCCACACACTTTATAAGAAACTATGAATACATAGATAATTTTATTATTATACTACCTCTGTCCAATTTTAATTGTCATGATTTCCATAGAGTCAAACTAACAGAACTTTGACTAACAGTTTATGATGTATTTTTTCATTATATTGATATGTAAAATAATATAATTTATAGTACCTTTTGAGTTTTTAAATATCTGAATTTTTTTGTTTAACTTATCAAATTAATATGATCTAATTAACGCTGAAAATTAATCAAATTGATTTTTGAAAAATGCAACATGACAAATAAAAATAGATAAAAAAAAATATAGATATATAACAAAACTTAATGATAAAGGTAAATTTTGTAAAATTATCTATTGATTTCATAAAGTGAAAACGGGAAAGTATAAGTGGGCAACTAATGCTACAAAGTTTGCAAGAGCATTTAATTTCCACGGAGAAATTTGGAGCCAATTTGATTTAATGGGAAGTTTCTCCTGTTTCTATTTAGTTGTCATCATTTTATTGTATTTTATATCTTTTACAAATTAGGTAAGTTATTATTATATTTTTATTTAGTTCTCTTAAAGTCATGTTTCCAACCAATGAACATAAATTATTTTATTTTAATTAATTTAGAGAAAAGGCATAAGTTCACTATTAAACTTCTCTTTGAAAAGTCAATTAATATTACACGCTTAAACTATCACCACAACCTATTACACACATTTACTATTTAAAAATGATTTTTTATTCCACAAAATTGATGTAACGAAAAATTTAAAAAAAAAACGTATTTAACAATAAATAAAGTAAAAAAATAAATTAAAATCTTCCTTTTTACTATCACCTTCACCCCCACACTCCACCCAACGCCTCTTGTTATTCTTCTCACATGCAACCATCTTCTTCTTCTTTATTTTTTTTAATCATATTTTTTAGCTCAATTTTTCATCTACCCCACTATATACCTCCACCAAATCCTCTTCCCCCTTCCTCCTGTTATAATCTATTTTAATAGATATTCGATTCCACTATTTTCATTATATTTGATTTTTTCTTTTCGATTTTATTGGTGGTTGATAAAATTGATGATCAAGTTTAAAAAATAAAATATACTAATGATGAATTTATTAGCGTGGGGTGACAAAGAAGCGAGAATTAAAGGACGCACAGAAAAAAAAAATTGATATTGATAATAGTAATTGTGATATTTGGTGATGGGTTTGTACCTTTAATTTGATGGTGATGATGTAATTTTGATAATGAATTTGTTTATGAGTTTCAAATTTTGTTGTATATCTTTCTAATTTTTGTGGGGATAATAGTGATAGTATGATTTCGATGGTGAATTTGAACGTAAGTGGTGAAATTTATGGTAACTATTTTGATTTTCATGGTGAAAATATAGATTTGGTGGCAATGATAGTGGTTTCATGGTGGTGTGAAGATGAACAATTGAATGATATAGAGAATTTTAGTCAAAATTTGACATGACATTCGTTATGGCAGTGACATGGTATTGATGTGGCGCAAGTGTGATGCATCTCTCATTGTAAGAGTGGTAATGATATACGTCTTAGGGGGTAAAACAATTCACTATTTAGTAACAGAGATGTGTAATACGTCACTATAATAGTTTATATGTGCAACTGACTTTTGAGACAAGCTCGGGAGTGAATTTATGTCTTTTCCCACTAATTAATTTGATCAATGGACATGAATTATTAACTTGTTTTTTTTATGTTTGTCAAATTTATATTTCAAAAGCTAATACATCTCAAGAGTAATAAAAGGAAAAATTAGAGTTATTTATATATTAATTTTGTGAAATGACAAATATTAAGTAACATCTATTTTTAGTAAATACGGTATGTAAATAGGAACGAGCGAGTACATGTTTTACATTGAAACAAAGAGGTGTTGGCATTTTGTACATATAATGTGATACTCCCTCCATTAAAAAAAAATTTTATACTTTTTTTAGTTTGTTTAAAAAAATGATCTTTTTTTTTTAATATTTTAATTTTAATTTTTTACGTGGCATTTTAAGGCCATAAGCTTAAAAGTCATTTGATATATTTTTCATAACTTTAATGTAAGACTATAAAATTAAAAAAAATCTTTTATTTTCTTAAATTTTATCGAGTTAAAAAAAAATATCTCTTTCATTTGTTATTACATGTTTAACGTTGACTTGATACACTTTATAAGGAGTAATAACAATTTTAACATATCATCCCTTGAATTTAATAAATTCAATATTTTTAAAAATGCATTCAGATATAACTATGATAAAGAATAAGAATAAATTAAAAACGAAGTAACAACGTATCTTTTGTAAGGTATTAAAATTGAGTAAATTAAAATAAATTAATTTGATATATAGAAGACAAATAAAAGTATTGTAAGGTGGGAGTATTATTCTTTGATAATTATCCTCTTTTTATATCATTTTACAGTTTGTTTCTATTAATAGCAAATCAGCTACTAATATATAAGAAAGGATAACCTAATCAATATGCGTGCTTGGCAGCATAGCAAGAATAGAAAAAAAGGCACTTTAGGGGCATTTTTGTTTTTTTAATAATTTTTTTGTTTTAATTTATTTATCTTATATTTTCTGTCTTTTATATATTTATAAGAGTTGTGTAAAACATAATGCAAATCGTATTATTTGAAAATTATTTAAAAAGTATTGTAATCTTATTATCAAGGACTTGAATTTTTTAAAAATAAATTAAAAAAATTGATTGAACTAGTGCAACATAAACTGAAACAAAGGAAATCATATATATTATTTGAAAATTACATCAAAAATATTAAAGATTACAATAATTAAAAATTTAGAATATTTAAAAGACAAAGAAAATTTGATTTAATTCTCGAATCAGTGCCAAATAAATAGGGATATATAAGTAATATATATTGTTTAAAGATGGTATAAAATAATATATATCACAATGATTAAAAAATTGAAGACATAGAAAATAAATTTGATTTTCAAAATTTTATCATTGCCACATAAATTGGACAAGGAAGTAACATATATTATTTAAATATTAAGTAATACATACTAGAAAATCACAATAATTAACTACTTTGAAATTTGTTACAAACAAATTGACACGACCAGTGGAATCAAATCTACCCTTCATCTCTTCTCTAGTAAATAAAATTTGAAAATCTGAAGCTGCAAATGTGAAAGAATGACCACTTCAAGCCTCGTCTTTGAATTTCATCAAGTCTACACTCCTATAAGCCTTGAAGTAGGGGGAATTTGTACACGTTAACATTTTGTGGTACTCTAATGGACGTGTTTAATTTAATATGAACTCTAGAAGGTGTGTTCAGTTTCAATTATATTTCTTAGAGGCTACTCAACCGTAAACCCTAATTCATTCATATATAAAGGGTACTGAATTCATCTCGAATATTCCGCAAATTGATGGAATAATCAAATAGAGGTCAATTTAATCATCCTAGTTTGAGAAATATGTCACTAACGGCCCTCGAATCATGGGTAAATCTTAGGAGATTAGAATCAAGGGAGGAACATAATTGTACCCGCAATCTTGATCAATAAAATTATGTTTCTTCATAATTTTTTGTAATAGTAATTTATTTTCTATCACTTTAAAATTTGTTATAAACAATGTTAATATTATATATATTATATCAACAAAATAATTAATCTATTTGATGATTCCTTCAACATTGGTTGGCAATAAAAAATATTTTTCAAAAAATAAGTTTCTTAAGCCATGCCATAATATTCATCATAGTGTCACGATCTATTGATTCTCAAAGTAGTAGTCATTGCAATATCTTTCTAGGAGTAATATTATATTTATATATTAACCAAAGTCTCTAAATATTATATATGTATACATGTCGTATATATAAAGTAAGAAAAAGTCTGATAATATTTAAGGAAATTTTATGAAATTGGTGGCACGTTATTGTCTAAAATTGCGTATGTCATGGCAAGTAATCTGAATGAACAAGTCAAACTGGCCAGAGAGTTCAAAGGACATAAACAAAGTTAAAGTTTAAAACGCGATTGATATAAATAATTCTTATATTATCAGGTCATGTTTATTTGTTACAACAGATAACATGTTTTTATTTTTAAGATTTCAAATCATGATATCTCATAAGAAAATGTACTATTTTGATAATCTGATAGTATAAATAATTATTTAGATACGAAATATGAATTCTAAAAGAAGACACTTAAGAAAGTTAAATATGATTAATTAATGCTCAAATTTTCTACTTAAGGACCAGTTTATCGACTTTTGAAGTGTGAAATGGACTTGAAAGGAATATATTTTTTGACAAATAAAAAAAAAGGTTACGTGGGGCTGATTTGTTATGATGATATTAACGGCGCATACAGACCATATAATGATATTGATAGGTAAATTGCATATGAAAATGATATTACACCAATAAGCAATTTTAATTATGTTTGTAACATTTGAACCATTCAACAATAAGAGAAAAAAATAATAAGGATAATGTGTTTTTGTTTACTTGTACATTTTTGATTGGGTATATGTTAGGGGTGCGTATAACTGGGTTAGTTCGAACTTTTTAAATAATAAATTAAATTTGTGATAATTTTTAAATTTATAAATCAAAAACCAAACTAATAAAATTTGAATTTTTCGAGTTAGTTCAAGTTTTTGAAATACCAAACTAAATTATTTGTGTCGAGTTTTTAAATTTTTAAAACAAACCAAACTAATTATTAATTAACTTTGAATTTTTTTATTTTCCGGTAAAGTATTCGTACGAACTCAATTAACCCGTACTCCTAATATTTCTTTAGTCCAATCAAAATACAACTATTTACTGTGTTTCTTAAGAAAAATGAAACAAAATATGAGATGAATAATGACACTAGTTGTACATATTACATGGTATCAAGACACAAATGTATAAGTCAACAATTCTACAAAATTAAATATAAAAATTATCTAACATACAAACCAGTCCACGACATATACATATCGATATAAGTCAAATACAAATATTATTCACATATACATATTAATACAAGTCAAACACAAATACTATTCACAAATACACATATTGATATAAGTTAATACAAATATTTTTCAAATATATAAATTTTTGTCTTAAAATATACAACAAATTGTATACAAATTATATAATATAATATACAAAACGTTTAGAAACATATTGATATAAGTCAAATAAAAATATTATTCACATATACATATTGATACTAGTCACAAATTTGTATACATGACATATACATATTGATATAAGTCAAATACAAATATTATTCACATATACATATTAATACAAGTCAAAAACAAATATTATTCACAAATACATATTGATATAAGTTAATACGAATATTTTTCAAATTTATAAACTTTTGTCGTAAAATATACAACGAATTGTATACAAACTATATAACATACAAAACTTTTAGAAACATATTAATATAAGTCAAATACAAATATTATTCACTTATATATATTGATACTAGTCAAATACAAATTTGTATACAAGCATTTAATCGTATGCATTATATGCCTTAATTGTACACATTACATGATATCAAGACACAAATGTACAAGTCAACAATTCTACAAAATTAAATATATATAGAAATTATCTAGCATACAAACCAGTCCACGACAGATACATATTGAT
>NC_028643.1:68623645-68641230 GCF_001406875.1 Solanum pennellii | reverse complement strand
ATATTGATACAAGTCAAATACAAATATTATTTACATATACATATCGATATAAGTTAATACGAATATTATTCAAATATACAAATTTTTGACTTAAAATATACAACAAATTATGTACATACTATATAATATACAAAACGTTTGGAAACATACTGATATACGTCCAATACAAATATCGTTCACATATACATATTGATACAAGTCAAATACAAAATTGTATACAAGCATTTAATCGTATGCATTATATGCCTTAGTTGTACATATTACATGATATCAAGGCACAAATGTATAAGTCAACAATTTTACAAAATTAAATATAGAAACTATTTAACATACAAATCAGTCCACGTCATATACATATCGATATAAGTCAAATATAAATATTATTCACATATACATATTGACACAAGTCAAATACAAATATTATTCACATATACATAATGATAAAAGTCAATACGAATATTATTCAAATATACAAATTTTTTTCTTAAAATATACAACAAATTATATAATATTCATAAATATAAAAAACATATTCTGCAAATCTATACTAATTATTTACATATATAATTACCACATACAAATCACTATACATTTTCATCATAATTGTGAAGTACTTGTAAATGAACTATACAAATCAATCAACTACTTCATATATAATGCTAATATGCTTAAAATTAATATTTTGTTATTGATTCATAACAAAATACAAGACGTTCAATTTGAAATTTAAATTGATTTGGATATACACAATTAGAAGGGAGAATTTGAAATTTTTGAAGTTTGAATTTTGATTTTGTTGAGAGATTTTATTTGAAGAAAAAGACTTATTTGGTAAGGTATCTTAATTAGATTCAGTAAGCTTTTATTAGGAAATCATTTTTCATAATTATACCACAAAATTGTCGTATATTTAGTTAACTAAATTTTAACACCATTTTTTATAACTAATTAAAAAATTGAAATATACGAATAAGATATGTTTTAGCTATTTAAACTATAGTTATGTTGAGTAAATAGATAAACACTGCGAGAACAGAAATAAGATGAAATAGAAAGAAAACTTATAATTCGAGTCCACAGAAATCACTGTGTTTCCTTAAGAAATTTAATCCCCTTATTATACACGAGGTTGCAGATTAATTTCTCCCAAGATTAAACGGATTAACTTTGTTAAAAAAGTAGCGGTACCTCAAACTTCAATAGTTTCAGCGAACGCAAGAACAGTAACAAGAGCACACAGACAGAGTCGAATAACAATTTTATTTATGAGAGAAAATGTATGGAAAATTTCGATGTCTTGAAAAACGAAAATAATCTCTTATTTATAGCCACTTGCAGCAAAGGAACGCATCTGTTCATGCTGTGAATGTTTCAGTTAAAACATGTCATATCAGACTGTTGTGTTTTTTTTTTTTGGAAAAATAACAATTTTCTGAAATGAACATGTCCTTTCAGAAAAATATTACCGTTACAGGCGAATTTAAATAAATCTCGTTACATTAAATTAATTCTGTAATTAACTAATTAACTAACGTCCTTAATTAATTTATAAGAGAAATGAAATTAGGAATTCATTTGCCAAATCCAAAGCGAGCAAGCGAGGGACGACGGCACGAGAGGGACCTTCTTCTTAACCTTTCAAGAAGTACATAAAGTGTTTACTAATATAAGAATGACAATTGCATTTCTTCTATCAATATGGGAGAAATGACTTTTTATTTGCACTTTGCAAATGACTTTTCATTTTTCCTCCAAAATTGATTTCATCACTTTTTCATTTTCTCTTCTCTTTTTCCGTTCACATTTTGCAAAAACTCAACAAAATATATGTTGGGTTTTTGTTCATTTATTTTCTTTTCATGTTGATAAATAAAAACTCAGTTTGGGTCAATTCATTTTTGTTCACATATCCATTATGATTAGTTTGAGTTTAGGTCATGGGGCTTTTATTTATATTACTATAAAATATACAAGTTGTTCTTATGAAAAATCCTTTTGGGAAGAGAGAAGATTTTTTTTTGATAGGTATTGTAATGTTTTCCACTTTAAGAAGCATTAAAATTATTATCTTTTATTCTTTATTGCTTGTGTTATCCTTTTGTTTTGTTTATTTTCATGGGATCTAATCAATATTCCTTTCACGTTAATTTTTTTATGCATTTTTTATTTTTCAAATTAACTTAATTGTTCAGTTTTTCAAATTACTTTAGAGTGTTCTTTTAATTTTATCCTTTATTAGTTAGAATTGAATATAATGATTATTAATAATTAGTTATTTTAATCATAAATTTGACAATAGTTAATAAGGATAAAAAAGAGAAACTAGGTTCAATTTAAGAGGGTGTTTGGATTGACTTAAAAGTTGGTCAAACTTACTTTTAAGTCAGTTTTTGACTTTTCTGAAAGTGTTTGACAAATATAAAAAATAACTTAAAATAAGTCAAAAATGACTTAAAATAAGTTGAAAAATGTTTGGCGAGGTCAAGAATGACTTAAAATAAATTCAAAATGATTTAAAATAAGTCAAAAATCAAAAGTAGGTCTCCCCTACTTTTCATTTTTTTTGACTTAAAAGTCATTTCAATTTAACTTTTTATTTTCAACTTAAAAGTTACCTTCTTTAAGCCAATTCAAATGGCCTTTGCTCTGTTTTTCATAAAGATTGTGAAACACCTCAAAAATTAATTTAATATGAAAGGAAGCTAATAATATTTAAAAACATATGGATTAATTCAAAGTTTGTTGCAAAAAAGTGATAAAAAGAGTGATGGGAATATTCTGTTTCAATTTAGTAGGGTAAATGCTCTAAATTTTAAGCTCACAATCATATACATTGTCTTAATTGATGTCGCAATTTTTGTTTCAGATAAAGAAAATTATTAAAAATGACGAGGCTGCATTTATGCCTTTTGACTCAAACCCTCTTAAATACAAATTTTTGGCTAAACAAAAGCGACCTCTTCTCATGTATGACACTTAAGATTGAGTCAACTCGTTCGCTAAATTAAAATTTTATATTTTTTAAGAATATTTGGATCAAGACGCGTTAAAACGACCTCGTTATTTTTATTAATATTTTCAACTAACACACAAAGTTATAACCTCATGCTTAGTTGAGTGATTAGTAATATCATCTAAACCTTCAATATACTCAATTAATTTATATGTTAACAATCTACTAACTCCAGAAAAACAATCATTATCGGGTAACCATCACGTTAATTCAAACATCATTTCTTGTCTACCCAAAATTCCTAAAGCATCAGCGCCATTTAAAATTATAGGACTACCATCTTTGACCATTCCAAATAAAATTTCAGCATCTTGTAAAGTTATGGTAGCCTTGCCAGTTCGCATGTGAAAGGTATGTGTTTCTGGACGCCACCTTTCAATTAAAGCAGAAACTAATCCGGAGTCATACGACACACATCCTACATCAAGAATCCTTTAAATCTATAATTTCCAAAATACTGACGAATGCGAGGATATAATGCATGATATTTTATATATTGTCAAAATTCAATATCACTGCGACGCGTATACAAACAAGAGTTCTATTCTTTTAAGCTACCGTTTCAAATTCCTTCAGAACGATGATGAACTTGAATTTTTAATACATCATACTCTACTGGCCCAGAATGTACGTACATATTTGACGGATGCATATCTATATACAAAAGATAAAAATAAAATATTAACTTGAATATAATTATTTAAAGATGAATATACCCACATTACCTATAAAAGTATAAAATTAATTAAATAAATTCAAACTCACTTTATAGAGAAAAAGATTTTTTACAAAGTTTGAAAAAGTGTAAAAGAAGAGTTGAAAAATTATACTTGATTTGAAGGAAGACTTGAATCAATTTATAAGAAAATTTTAATGAAACATGTGAATTGACTCTATTTTTTAGGCATGCATGTCGAACATTTGAAAAAATAAAAAAGAAATTGGAAGACAATTTCACTGTTTGTCAGTAAAATAGAAGAAAGTATAATACGATTTAAAAAATAATTGACTGAAATATTTATAAAATAAAATAAAAACTTAAAAAATATCAACTAGTTGACAGAAATTACTGTTCACTATTAAATAAAATTTCAAAAAAAAAACAAAGAAAAAAAAAGTTCAATAAAAATCGCTGCCAAGGCAGCTATTTACAATACATCTTGTCACAGAAATATATATTTTTTAAAATCCACTAAAATCACTGCCTTGACATCAATTTCTTAAAAAAAACGCAAATTTATAATAACGTTGCCAAGGCAGCGATTTCCAATTAAAAAAAAACGATTTCTTAAAAAAAACGCTTTCAAGGCAACGATTTTCAATTAAAAAAAATAATAACAAAAATCGCTGTCAAGATAGTGATTTCAAAAAAATAATAATTTAAAAAAAATTACAAAGTGCAGCGATTTTCAAGAAAAAAATTGTACAAGATCGTTCCTAGAGCAGCGATTTTGATTAACGGCGTTAAATAAATCCGCTATGTCGCGTAGCGATTTTATCATTTTGATTAGAAAGTTTTTTGATATACTCTTTTAAAATTTTTGTCAACAAATTTTGCCCTTTAGGGTCCGACTTCAAACATTTATATTATTTATATTTTATTAATTAGATCACATGAAAAATAAAAGGATAATTCACGAGCAGTAAAGAGTTGAAGATGGCAATTTTACTCCTAAAGGAGTAGTATTTAACTTCTTAAAATGGAAAACATTTGCACTAACTATTAAAGCAAAAGGACTTTCATTTTTTTTCAAAAGAATTTATAACAACTTAATATAAATGAGAACCCAGATTTTTGGAATCTAAGACAGATGTCTTATTTTAAAGATATCGAGTCGTTTTGGATATAATCCCATTATATATCAACTCTAAATCTAATAGCTAATGCAAAATATAACATTTCTTTTTCACCTAAAAGTCATTTAGCATACACAAATATCAAAAGTATATTATGTAGTAATATTTACGAAGAGCTATTTGTGAAAAATTGGTTAAGAAAATTAGTTGATATCTCTTTGAAATTAAAATAAAAAAAGGTTGGATAAGTCAAGGTTTAATAGTTGGAAAGGCTCCAATAGTATGTAAAAAGGTGAAAACTCTTTAATATGAGTTAAATAAATAAATAAATAATAATAATAAGGGATAATGCACAAGTACCCCTTCAACCTATGCCCGATATCTCAGAGATATACTTATACTACACTAAGGTCCTATTACCCCTGAACTTATTTTATTAATAATTTTCTACCCTTTTTGGCCTACGTAACATTATCTTGTGGGTCCAACGCTGGTAGACTTTTTCTTTTCAAACGAGTGCCACGTAGACCGAAAAAGAGTAGAAAATTACTTATAAAATAAGTTCAGGGGTAATAAGACCTTAGTATAGTATAAGTGTATCTCTGAAATTTCGGACATAGGTTGAGAGAACATTTTCCCTAATAATAATAATAATAATTAAAAAAGTTAATTCAAATTAGCACGTATTGACCAGCTCAACTTCAGACCAAATAGCCAAATTGCTACTGAAGAGAGAATTCTTCTTATAAAGAAAAAATTATATAATTATATATACAAACATTCCTATCAGATATACTCGATCATGTTATAGTTTGAAATAATTATATACTAGCTTACTAATTGATAAATTCTTTATCAGATTTCAAGTCAGATACATGTATCATTATTTCATATTTCAAGTTAGATACGTATATCAAAGATACCATATACATTTATTTTTGATACCAGATATATTCTAAAATATAAATATATAGGGAGAGACGACAAAAAGAGGAGAGAGGTGAGCAATAGAGAGGCTAGCTAGATAGGAAAAATGCAAGCAAGATAGAAAGGTGATCGAAGAGAATTAGTGTATCCTTGATACATATACAATGTATATATATTTAAAAAATTACAAAAAATTTAAATCTATTCGAATACATGCATCTGAATGAACTAGATAAATATATTTAGCGAATTAAATATGATACGAAAGATAATTTCAAAAACTAAAATGAAAACACATAATTAGATCCTACATTATTAAAATTTGGGTCGTTTGTTCAATTATAAATTGATGGATTCGAATGTGAATTTGAGTGGTTAAACGAAGAGTCCTAGCCCTGAGATTTGTTGATGAACAGGTAGTCAACCACAAATTTTGACTCTATCAAACTGAAAATCATATCATAGTAAAATTATAAAGAACAATGAAAAGGAAAAGTTCCTATTTCAACTTTCAAGCTTGTATATTACTATATATACGTTAGAGGAAATTAAATTGGGATAAGTTATAAATCATTTCATTATATATATGAGATAATTTATTTCATCATTATGACAAAAATAACTGAATAAATATTCTAAAGATTATTTAATATATCAAACTAAACATAAAATAAATTAATTTTATATTTATTCTGAAATTATTATTCTTTTACCTCATATTAGTGACATAGCCACATATAATTTAAAATGATCAAATCGGTCACTCTTCGTCATAAAATTATTATTTCAAAATATATCACACCCTGAATTGTCTAACCTTATTGCTTTCTGATTTGGGAATATAATGTCTAAACACGTATAGACGTGGATGATTTTTCCCATGACAAATTCATGAAATGGAAAAGGGTTAAAATTGCCCCTGAACTATGCGAAATAGACAATTATACCCTTCATTACATTTTGGGATAAAAAATACCCCTGCCGTTATCTTAGGAGACCACAAATACCCTCAAGAGTTAACACCCCAATTTTTTAGTGATGTGGCATGCCACATTGGACTAATCCCTCCACCTAAGCGTTGCCAACTAAGATTCAATATAAAAGAACTTGACTTTTAGTGGCGACAAAATTGCCACAAAATTCCAAAATATTGCCACTAAAAGTTATGAGTTATTTTTAGTGACGACTAAGGCTCCAATAACCATTCGCTAGTAAAATCCATTTTTCAACAAAAAAAAATGATAATTAATTTTCGATTGCAACCTAATTTTCTAAAATAAATAACTTGCAATATCAATATTAAAAACACCCAATATTATTACGAAAAATCATGAAAATTATTTCTCGATTCACATCTCCTACTATATAATGCATCATTGTACATTTTATACATTTACATATAACATAAAAATAAAACATACAATGTCTTCAAACTCCAACTTAATCGGTATCATTCGTGTTTTTTAAAAACAATGAAGAAAAATACACAAAATTAGAATTTAGTGTTAAAAACTTTTAGTGACGAATTTTGGGCTTTTGTGGCGACTATTGTCGCCGCTAAAGGTCTAGTTCTTTTGTAATGAATACTTTTTGACAATGCTTAGGTGGAAAAATTAGTCTCGCGTGGCTTACAAAGTCAGTAAAAATATGAGGTGTTAACTTTTGAGGGTGACAGCAGGGACATTTTTTATCCCAAAAAAATATAATGAAAAGTATAAATAGTCTATTTCATATTATTTAGGGACAATTTTGACCCTTTTCCATCCATGAAATGATTATTTAATTGTAAATTTCTTTTTTTTTTATATATATCTATCCTTTGAAAATTGGAATTGTTATTTTTTTATATTCTCTTTTCAGACTAAGTGGCTATTACGTAGACTTTTCAAGTCTGTTTGTTTGACAATTTTAGTTGATATTTGACTTCAATATTTTTGAATGTAAAATATTATTATAGTGCCTATTTACTATCTCAGGAGAAATGTGCTATTCAAATTATTTGGCATTAGCCCTAAAGCTTTTATAAAAGAAAATTTGAGCTAATATCTCAGATGATCACTCAACTATGCACTCTTCTCAGAAAGTCACTTAATTTTTAATTTTCACTCAAAAGTCACTCAACTGTGCACTTCTTTCTCAGAATGTCACTCAATTTTGAATTTTAACTCAAAAGTTACTCAACTATCCACTTTTTCCTCAGAAAGTCACTCAATCTATTAAATTATTTTTTTAGTTAAAATTTGTTGATATTAATTATTTATATAACAAATCAAAATTTTTAAAAAATAAATTAAACCATTTAGTGATCCACCCACCTAACCCGACCCATTAAAAAATATGATATGACCCATTTTATTTTGTCTTTAATTCTAAATTATTCTCTCTCTTTAAACCTTGAATTAGGATTAAAGACAAAATAAAATGAGTCATATCATATTTGTTAATGGGTCGGGTTAGGTGGGTGGATCACTAAATGGTTTAATTTATTTTTTAAAAATTTTGGTTTGTTATATAAATAATTAATATCAACAAATTTTAATTAAAAAACAATTTAATAGATTGAGTGACTTTCTGATGAAAGAGTGGATAGTTGAGTGACTTTTGAGTTAAAATTTAAAGTTGAGTGACTTTCTGAGAAAGAAGTGAATAGTTGAGTGACTTTTGAGTGAAAATTGAAAATTGAGTGATTTTCTGAGAGAAGAGTGCATAGTTGAGTGACCATATGAGGTATTAACTCAAGAAAATTTAGATGCCTTTATAGAAGAAAATTTAGATGGTTATTATATAGGGAAATTTTTCAGAATGTTAATATTTTAATATTTTAAGAGGGCTTATTAGTAACACTTTCAATATTTAGTAAAACTGTCAAAATTTTAATTTGTTATGTATATTTATATTTTTATTATTTATTTTTATTTAAAAAATAGAATTATTTAACAACAAAAGGGAGAGAATATTTCAAAAAAAAAAAAAGATCACTTAATTTTCTCATTAGTTATATTTTCAAATAAAACTCAAACTTTGTTTTTTTTCTCCATAATCTTAACTTTTTTTTTATTAGTCATTCCAATAGGTATGTCAAATGAATTTATAGTTATTTAAGAAACATATTTGTATCATATATTTTTTTTATGAATATTGTATAATAATATATAAAATACAAAAAGGTAGTATGATGAAAAAGTGAGATAATAGTTTTTAGAAAAGAAACATATTACTTAAAATTCTCATCATTAACAATTTCAAAAAAAACTCATTTTTCATTCTATTAGATCAACTTTCCTTTGTTATGTTTTCATTTTAATTGTATACCAGTATTTTTACATTTTATGTGCTCACTTTACCATTCAAATTAAAATTAATTTTTTTTCTTTCAAACTACAAATTGTATTCCGGTGATCAAAATTGTATTACTTGATTACCATATATATATATATATATATATATATATATATATACACACGTATCCCAATATGTATGAATATGATTTATGAAAGGGTACAAGATTTTTGGGGGAAAACAGCATACTTGATGGAAATAATAAATTTATTGAGGAATGATATAATATTCTAAAAAAATAAATACAAATTGACTATGAAAGAAATAAGAATACAAGATTCTGGAAAACATATAGCATACATAGTAAAATAATATAATCAATATACAATATTCTTAAAAAAAATACAAATTAACTGTTTAAGAAATACAAATTCATATGAGATAGCATACAGTGTGGAAATGATATAATCAGAATACAATATTCTAAAAAAATATAAATTGACTGTTAAAAAATAGGATACATCTACTCTTAGGATACATCTACTCTTCAGAAATACAAATTCATATAAGATACGTATTTGAATGACTAAAATAAAAAAAAATACGATTTTCTTAATAAAAATACAAATGATGAGTAAAAGAAAAATAATTGACAAATAAAAATTAATATGAATATTATTCTGATATGAATATAATTTCGCAACCTTCTTCTTTGTATGCTGTTTTTCTTTTTTCCAATTCTTTTCACAAAAATTCAAATCTGAATCTGTGTTTATTTGTGAATTAATAAAAATAAAATTCAAAATTATTAAATATGAATATATAAAAAAAATCAAACAATATATTATGTATGAATGCTTATGTGGCTTACTACAAATTACAATCTACAAATATGAAAATAAAATCATAAAAATAGTGTTTCAAATACTAAAATTCTGATATGCATAAATATTTTATGAATATGTTGACAAATTCATATAAAAATCGAAAAAAGACGAAAAACTTGTTATACATACAATTCAAAATTCAACATAATTTTTATTTTAAAAACAAAATCTTATGAAATCTTGGAAAATAAAAAATGATTACGAAAATACTTTTATGTATTGATAGATTTTGAATTAATCGATAGATCTGAACAAATTGATAGAAAGACAATAATAATGAAAATGGTAAAAGAGAAAAAAAATTCAAAAATTTTAAGGATATAAATAAATTTAATGGTACTAAAGTGAAGAAGTCCAAATGGATAGTTTTGAAAGCACGTAATGGTATTTACAAATTATTTTTAAAATATTAACATTTTGATTAAATATTTTAAAGTGTAAACTAATCAAGTTAAAAATTATGACTACTTTACTAATTTTTCCTATCATATATATCATTAATCACATCGTTTAAAGTATGAACAGAATCGTTCCTATCCTCGAATCAATGACTCATTTGTTCATTTACTCCCCTAAGGGATTACCAGTAGCTTCTCTTAATATTAAGACAACTTTTATTAGGCCGGTCAATTACACTAATTTTAATTTTTTTTTTATAAAAAATGAAGGAAAATGCTTAGAACATTGAAAATACTAATTATGGAAGCTTAACCATGTTACAATTAGTAGCGTCAGAAGAGGCAAACAAAAACAATATTAGTCTAATTTCAACAAATATTTAATCATATAAAAGTTTTCGAAGAAAATTCTTTATCAAGAATCAATTGACGCAGAAAAAAACTCTAATAGACTGAGAAATTCGGGGGGAAAAAACAGATCTGAACATCAAATTGAGGTCTAAAAAAGGAAAACTGAAAATTAAAAAAAAAAATAAAATATTAAACCTTCAGAGTGTAGAATCATCATCAGGTCGAGGGGGAAGCCATTGAAGATCTGAATAGCACAGAGAAAGAGAGAGTGAGAGAGAGAGAGAGAGTGAGAGCGAGAGCGAGAGCGAGAGAGAGAGAGACAACGTGTGTGCCTCAGCGAGACATAGATAGATATATATATATATAGGTGTAGAGAGAGAGAGAGATGAAGAGGAGCGAGCAGCAAAAGAGAGAAGGGAATTTTAGTTTCAGATTGAAAACTATATAAATCCCATCATGATTTAACTTAGATCTGTGTTTTCGTTTTCCACATGTTCCCTTTCTCCATTTTCGCCGCTTCAAGCTCTTCCACTCACTGCTATTTTTCTCTTCACATGACTTGTCCCCTCTTTACTATGACACTCATCAATACCCTTATTATATACCTATCACTAGGGTTTCCACCTTCTTTGTTTTCGAATGTCTATTTTACCCCTCCTCCATTTTTTAAATTTTATTTGATTAATTCTTACTATAAATTTTGACTCTTCTATTATTGGATTTGGGTTGCATAGTCTCTCTCTTGGTTCATTCTGATCCTACCAAACTTAGTTCAATTTTGTTATTCTTATGGATGATTATTATTACTTGACAACTTCTTGTGCTGCAATAAATTGATAAATCATAAATAACACAAAATCTTGTCAATTATTTTGCTCAAACGATAGTCAATTTTTTTTATCTGAAATATTAGTTCGACTGGTTTTAAGAACAAGTATCGAAAGGAACTACAAAGATTAAAGTATGCAGGATTCAAATTTCAAACAATTGCAATCACATTAATAGTGGAGCAAATTTGTTTATACTTGATGCATAGCTAAACAGATGCTCAATCATATTGCACCAATATCCTTAATCATTTTTCATTTTTAAACTGCCACCTACTTCAGTTTATGACCAAAACTACAACCATATTACACTCAGAAATCCTTGATATATATCTCGAGCCATCATCACAGATTGAACGTCTCGCATACACTTGAGATTGAGCAGCATCTCAGCTAAGACATAACAAAACTTTGAATTTGTGCTAATTGATGGATGGAAAATGAGTTTTAGCTGAGATTATAAGTGCACTTGAGAGATGGCAGTATCAGTTTCATCCATGTCATTAAAGGCAAATGGTCTTGTCCCACTGTATTGCTTCCTGCAAATCCAAACAAGTACATCAGATATATCAATCATAAACTATTGGTCCTTTAGTTCTATCAATTCACTTGATGAATCTGCCTAGCCAGTTTATTCAAAACTGATGAAATGATACCAAGTAGCTGTCATACAATGAAGTACGACAGATAAACGACAAGTTATTGAGATAGAAATAGAACAAAGAACATATAACAACAGAAGGATTGAATACCTTTGTGGAATGGAAGATTCCTCTGATAATGCCTTCTCCAGTCTCTCTTCAAATGGCGTTGCATGCCAGCTTACTTTCTGATCCTGCTAAGTCTCAAAGTCGTCAGCTTTAAGCTTATTGAGTTGTGTAGCTAAGAGTTGAGATGTGGACTGAAAATAAGGATAAAAGAGAAGGCTAAAGAACTATGCAGGACAAACCTCTTTATACTTGTTAGTTGAATTGGGGATACCATTTCCATCCCACCATTTAGGAGATATACGAGAATCTTCATCATCTTTCCAGTGAGCAGCAACCAATCCAAGTATAGGCCTATCTCCAGGAGTTCTGCCATATTGAACATTGTTACCGTTGCCAGAACTAGTGTGCTGCTTACCCTCGTCTTGATTGATGGAAGATGGTTTCAGCCATGAAGACAAGCTTGCCTCTACCTTTGAATCATTATCAGCTGAAGCTTTTCTTAATCCGGGCGTTCCTACTTCTGATGAAAAGTTTGCTTCATTTGGCCTTTCACCAGGTTCTGTCATGGTACTGGACCATAATCTAGAATTAGAATTTTCAATTGAGAAGGAACCTTCATCAGACAAATCCTTCAACTGTGATGCTCTATCCACAGGGTTTAAAACTGGATAAACATACTGAGACCTGATCCGAGCAGCTTTTCCATTTGGAATGTTGTCTATATATGTTGGAAAAACAGTTCCTGGTGTTTGCATTTCATCACTTAGTTTTAGTGGGGTGGGGTAGGGCGAATGCTTCAATGCAGAGTAATTGCCAGAAAACTCAGTCTGCTTTGAGTTTTCACTGTCAAGTGCAAATGATGTACTTTTGGATGAGACTGCAGACAGATCAGACTCACAATCAAAGCGAACAGTTTTATTCATGTACTGGGCACTGGGAGCAAAGATTGGTGAAACCTCTGAAGCCACGTCTCTATGAGCCTGATTAGCATTAAACTCAATGGATGTCGGAGTGTTAGCAGATCCACTACCATGAATAGAGTTCTTTGGCGAAGCTTGACCATCTTGTCCCTCCGTCATGCAACTACAGAGGCATAAGACAACATGAGATGTAAAATATATAAACATGCTAAATGCATACTTCCCATTAAAATACTAAGGGGGATTTTTATCCATAAAAACTTCTTTAACAAGATCAACCATAATTATAGGGATTGGCTGAAGACATGCTATATGTGAATTGACCAGCGTCTATTTAGGTCAAGATTCTACCTGTTAGATGTATGAGACGAGGAACCAGATTTTTTTTCCAGTTCATTGCTTTTACTAGGTGTAATAGGGTGATCAGGTAGCAAATCCAGGTTGAACTTCTCAACAGCCACATCAGAGAGCCAAGACTTGAATTTTAAAGGTTCAACATCTCCTTTTGAAGCTGATAGGTCTTTGCATTTAGCCAAGCCTTTTCGAATTTCAGCAGGAGTCTCTGGTAAAGTTCCACAAGCTTTAAGGAACTTGGCCTGCATAATAATTAGACAAATAAAGACAATGCAAAATCATCTAAAAATAGGTGGGGAAATCTCAAACCAAAGGTAGCTGGACTAGATGGTTACTATCTGAAGGAAGTTGCAGAAATTATCAGCATCCAAAACTAAAAGGAATACGAGGCCATCCATATTAATCACAACAATTAGTAAATCAAAGAAATACAGGAATGCTACATTACTCGGGCACTAAATGATTTATCACATCATTCATAATATTGGATCTTCTTTTCTGTCAGCAGAAAATTCACAAACCTTCAATGCATTTCACTATAACTTATACTGTAATTTCCAAAGTGTGAAGTGATCAAAATCCTAACAGAGCTGACAAAAAATTGCAAAGGTCACAATAATCAACAAATTTCATAAAAATAATCAAAGGAAAGGTAAAGATTTACAAATTATTGAAATGATAACCAAATTTTACAACAATCAATAGAAACAGCTAAGAGAAAATTCATTCAAGAATAAATAAGAATGAATTCACTTTCAGTAATTGGAGAAAGATTAAGGTCTGGCAGGCATGCCGCCAGCAAGAACTAATAAAGCATTCTCTATTAAATTAATTCACCACTAGGTGGAATTAGTCCATAGGCTCTCCATTGTTGCCTTATTACCTATGTCAGTTGCATTAAGCTTTTTCATCTGCACAAGGGAGCAGGTGCTATCCTACATAATTAAAAATTTCTTCTTTACATAGACAAATTCAGCAATGTACCCCTGACTGGAAATTTTGATGTGACTTGTACTATTTAACTTTCACTAAACCAATATCTCCTAGAAATTAAACATAAAAATGATCCCCAAACTCCAGTCAAATTTCCCAAGAGTCGAAGTGTTTCAATATACCAGGTGCTAAGAAAAGAACATCTCTACCAATTGAAGAATACAAATTATAGGGAGGTGAATGACCCCTATGCTATTCATCTTTCATCGAAATGAACCTGTACTGTCTCAGTGTCTTGCCAAGCTTTGTTGAAATGGTTGACTTTGTTAATTGAAATGGTAGAGAGGAAAGGATTTTCCTTATACTATCTTGCCAAGTGTATTAACTTATCTAATGATGTTTCTTCTACTGTATATACCTCTTATATTTCAGCACTTAGCTCTTTATATGTGAAATATACATTAATCTTCTCATAAAAACAGCACTTCTTATCTCACTAACATGGAAATCAGAACATGAAAATAATGAAACTAGTGGGGTATATCTACTTATCCATCAGTTTACTTAAGTTTTATGTTTAGCGTAGTTCATGTAAAGTACCTTTCCTCTTAAAGTAAGAGGAGAATAGCAAGGGAAGTTCCTCCTCCAAAATTAGATTTGTTTATCTGCTTTTATCAAATCCTCATACATATCCAACTATTGCAACTTAAATTGAATAGAGTAACTGATAAAGGCTAATTTAAGTGATGAAACTTTAGGAAAACGAACCTGATCCCTGAGCTCTTTCGTGTGCAGCTCAGACTTAGGTGTTCCTGCATCTTGATTAGCCTTTTCAGTTTCGTGCAAATAATCATCCTCACCTTTTTCTGACATCATTATCATAAAAATTTATGAACTTGAAAATATTTTATGAACAAAATCAGTTCAATTGGTTAATAGTGTAATAATTAATGTAAGATTACTACCTTCAGAATTGAAAAGTGAAGATAATGGACTCCTACTGCGAGACAACACAGGTTCCTGATCAAATAACAAAAATAGGTATGAGAAATTGTGGATCTCTTCCATATGTAGCAGAACTACCAGCCTGCCATAGCTACAGATAGTCTGATCAGAAATTCATCGTTCCATACAGTAACCCTAAATGGCAAATTTCATCCTTATTAGCTACCGAAAAATCAAACCACAAAAAGAAAGATGAAATGTGACAGTAAATCTCAATCAAACATAACTTCAACTCAAAAACGAGAAATAGCACAATTTAGTAAAAACAACGAATTTCAATCACAGATCATTTGAATCTACCATTTCTAGAGATGAACTGAAATTCCTCAACAAAATTCATCAAAAAAAAACAACAAGGGTACAAGACGACCTTAGGAGCTAGAGACTGGGAGACGAGCTGCGATTTGGAATCAGGTGGAAGAGAACCATCGTTGATACGGAAACAGCCAAAGAGACATCCCATAGCAGCAACAACCAGCACCCTAAACACACCAAGTATATCCCGATTATTCGTATCTTCACTTTTTTCGGAAGGTAATCTAGGCCATAACATATTTTCTCAAATGATATATCTCATCCTCCGACTCCGATTACAGTATAAATTGATTGATAAAAGACTGAGTTTATCGAGAAATCGCCATGAAAATGAAAACCCTAGCTAAAGGTTTCAGTTGTGTTGTAGATATTTAAAGAGAAGGCAAAATTATTATTGGTAGGGTGAGGACTCACTGTATTGTATTGAAAGCCATTTTGGATTTTAGATTTTGAATTTCGAACTGAGAGGGAAAAGAGAAGAAGACTTTAGGCTCTTTTTTTTTTTTCTCGCGAGTATGTATTGGATAAAACTCGCTCTTTCCAAGTGACACGTGTCCTGAGAGTATGGAAGTGTAAGTTAATCTTCCATTTGTCGCGTGATTAAGCTTGATCTGCTTGATTAGGACAGTAATCCTCTCTGTTAGACTTTAGCATATCTAAGTTTTGGGACAATTTAAAACTTTTTTGGGAGGAAAAAGAAAAGTTCATTTCAATTGCACCTTCTACCTAATTTCTAGGGTTGTTTTTGGTTTTAAATTTTAAAAATCGATAATATTTGGAATGATTTTAATTTTATTATTTATATATTATTTATAAATAAAATATAAATATTTTGTGAAATTTTAGCTAACTTTACTATTTTCTCAGGCTCAATACTTTAGCCCTACTATAACAATTAGGAGTGTATATGATCGGATCGGTTCGGGTTTTCAAATACAAATCAAATCATTTGTGTTGAACTTTTTAAATTTATAAACCAAATCAAACCAATAAAACTTGGGGTTTTCAACTCCGAGTTTATTCGGGTATTGGAGTTTTTAAAGATTTTCCAGTAAATTATTCATACAAATATATAATTTACTTGTACTTTAAATATTTCTTTAGTCCTATCAAAATACAACTATCTAAAGTGTTTCCTAAAAAAATATTATCTAAGGTATTTCTAAAAAAATTAACACAAAATGTGATATGATTAATGACACTAAAATATCCAACAAATAATAATTAATAATGAAATTGCGTGAAACAAATATTACAAACTAACAAGTCATAATAAAAATGATCATAAATTAAAAGTATTAAATCGTACTAAAATAGGTTTAATAAGTACTAGTTACATGACTTAATATTAAAGGAAATTACAATTAGATTATGTATTTTAATTGTCTAAACCAATGTGCAACTAAAAACAAATATTCAATATTATTGTCATTCTTAGTGTTGAACTGATTTTCTTTTGCATTAATATTAATTTGATTTTGATTTAAGTTTGGTCTTGGGTTAATTTTTTTTTAGTTAAAACCAATCAACCCAAATATAATCGGGTTTTTTTTTAACTACCCCTTTGACTCGATTTGCGGTTAGATTCAATTTTCGATTCGATTTTGTAAACACCTATTAAAAATCCTAAGTCCAAGTCTATAAAAATTCATTTTAGTCTTTGCCTACACTTCTAACCGATAAGTAGGGCTGGGCATAATATGGTTCGAACCAAAAAAACCGACCGAATTGATTTATTTTTAATTTCGGATTTGGTTATTTCGGTCGGTTTCAGTTTTGAATTTTTATATTTTAATTTTCCGATTCGGTTTTCGATTTTTAGATTTGAAAATTCGGTTAACCAAAAAATCGAAATTATATATATATATA
>NC_028643.1:68606381-68622835 GCF_001406875.1 Solanum pennellii | reverse complement strand
TATATATATATAATTATTTACCCCATTAAGTCCATAAACACATTCCTAATCCTCCCAGTCGGCCCATCCTATTATTCTCAGCAGTCAGCCCAAGCCGAACTACCTAAATTCCTATTACTCAGCAGTCAGCCGGTTCAACTATCCAAATTCCTAACCCAAATACCCAAGCCAATTTCCTATAAATTGATAAATCCCTAAATTATAACTGATACACATACACCGACCAGTCGACCATCGTCCACCATAAGTCCGTAACGCCGGTCAGTAACGCAGACGCAGTCACGACTCACGCAGATACGCAGCATACGCTAATGTCGCGGCTGGTCGACGAGAGCCCGAGACGCCGAGTTGCCGACTCATAACATACGTCGCCACGCCGGTCGCCGGCTCGCAGCAGCCCGCCAGCCGCCACTTCCGTCTTATGATCAGTTCGTCACTCTCACTCATCTCTCAACTCTCAGCTCTCGTTTGTCGTCACTCGTAATTGTAAGTTAGTCAAATCGTCTTAAACTCTCATCATCAATCATCTCTCAACTCTCATGTACTGATTTTGTAGTTGTTCCTACTTCCTTGTGCTCTTGCATTTGATTTTATTGTTTGTTTCCTTGTAACAAAGCTGAGGGCTACTGTGACTTTGTGAGGCCTGATCCTTGTAACTTTGTTGATTGTTGTTTTTGTTGTTTGTTTCACTTTTGTGTAGATGACAAAAACTGGAAGTAAGAGAAGTGAAAGTGGAGCTTTAAATGACAGCATACCTTACACCTCATCTCCCAGTGAGGTTGAAGTTGATGTTGATACTTCAAAGAAAAGAAAAACCATGAAACCTAGAGCTAATTGTTGGAAGCATTTTGAAAAGTTCACCGATAAAATTGGAGCATGTAAAGCCAAATGCAAGTATTGTGCAAAAGCTTATGCAGCTTCTACATCATCTAATGGTACGTCATCAATGAATACTCATATGAGAACATGTCCTAAATTTCCTCGTGACAACGTAGATAAAGGTCAAAATCTAATTAATTTTCTACCATCTTCAATGGGAACAAAGGAAGGGGTCATTAGCACTTGGAAATTTGACCAAGCACAAAGTAGGAAAGCTTTAGCCAAAATGATAATTGTTGACGAGGTACCATTTAGTTTTGTTGAGAAAGAGGGTTTTAAAAACTTCATGAGAGTTACAATGCCGCAATTTCATATTCCTTCTCGTAGAACTGTGACGAGAGATTGTTATGAACTATACCTCGAAGAAAAAAAACTTTTGAAGAAGGTTTTCAAAGAAGCACGTCTAAGAGTTTGTCTTACAACAGATACTTGGACCTCTATACAAAAAATAAATTACATGTGTTTGACATCCACTTTATAGATAGAAATTGGATTTTACATAAAAGAACAATAAATTTTTGTCCTATTTCTAGTCATAAGGGCGTGGATATGGAGGCTTGCATTACTAATTGTTTGCTTGAATGGGATTTGGATAATGTGTTTACTATTACAGTTTATAATGCTAGTTCTACTGATTTGACCATCTTTATGTGAGGTGTATGACACATATCCTTAATCTTATTATGCAAGATAGGTTGAAGGAAATTGGTAAGTCTGTCAAGCTAGTGAGACAAGCCGTGAAGTACATTAAACAATCTCCTGCAAGACTTAGAAAGTTTAAAGAATGTTGTGAATCTAAATTGATAACTTGTAAGAAATCATTATGTTTAGATGTTCCTACTAGGTGGAACTCTACATATTCGATGCTTGATATAACACAACATTTTGAGCTTGCATTTGAAAGATATAGTTGTTATGATATTGGATACTTGAATCATCTTCGTACCTTTGGTTCTGATTCTTCTGAAAACAAAGATGGAACTAGTGTTGAAGATGGAACTACTGCAAATATTCTTTCAAGTGTTGACTGGAAAAATGTGAGGTCAATGGTGAAATTTCTTGAAACTTTTTATGTACTTACTTTGAAGGTCTCTGGTTCTAATTATGTCACTAGCAATACACACTTTGTTGAAATTGCTGAACTTAATCTTATTTTGAAAGAGATGATGACAAATGAAGATTGTAATTTGAAAGAAATGGCGGAAAGTATGAATGAGAAGTTTAAAAAGTATTGGGGTGAACCACAAAAAATGAACAAGATGATTTTTATTTATCTGTATTGGATCCCTGTAACAAGCTTGATTATGTTCCATTTGCAATTGTGGATATGTTTGGAAAAAAAGTTGGGGAAAAGCTATGTTCAGAAGTGAAAAAATACATGAACAAACTATTTGAGTATTATGTCAAGAAATCCCCAAAAAGCTCTTTACATGTACCATTTTCACCCACTTCATCTAACAATTCATCAAGTATATCTAGTGTGAGTAGTTGTGGCAACTTTGTAAATAGAGGAAGAATGAGAACGAAACAACAATTTGAGAAGCATAAAGAAGTTAGTGGAAGTTCAGGTAATAAATCAGAATTGGAAAGATATCTTGCGGAAGATATTGAGCCAGATAGTGATGACTTTGATATATTAATGTGGTGAAAAGTTAATGAGTCGAGATTTCCTATTCTCGCGGAGATGGTTCGTGATGTGTTAGCCATTCCCATTTCAAGTGTCGCATCAGAATGTTCATTCAGCACGGGAGGTCGTGTTCTTGATCCCTTTAGGAGTTCATTAACTCCTAAAATTGTGCAATCTCTTATTTGTGTTCAAGATTGGCTTAGAAGTGAGTCTTTTCCAATCAATATTGAGGAAGATTTAGATTATCTTGAACAACTTGAACTTGGTAAGAATTTGATATTTGTATTAACTGTATTGAAAATAATTTTGTTACTTGTGTTTCTTAACAACTAACAAATTCTTTCATATTTTTTTAGATTTTGCTTGTAGTGGGACTGAATCTAGTATAATTGATATATAGTTGCAGCTTGTAAGTTCAACTATCAACTAGTGATGTGTGGTAACGAGTAAGTAAAGAACTTATTTACATAACTTGCTTGATAGTTTTATATATTCTATTATGAAATGTAGATCATTTGTCTAAACAGTTCTATTTTCTCGCAGGTCCATCAATGTTTTGTTATTTTCTTGGTTGCTATCTGCTAGAACTTGGGAGCTATTGCAATGGAGGTTGCAAGTTGCAACGATGTTTTGTTGGTTTTCTAAATCTCTTTGTTGCTGGAAGTTGCAATGAGCCAGATAATGATGACTTTAGTTTGTAACTAACTCTATTTTAGTGATGGACACAAGTTTGTTGAACTTTCTAGTGTTGTTGTGTTGTTGTCTTGACTTTTGATAGAGGTTGCAAGTTGCAACGATGTTTTGTTGGTTTTCTAAATCTCTTTGTTGCTGGAAGTTGCAATGAGCCAGATAATGATGACTTTAGTTTGTAACTAACTCTATTTTAGTGATGGACACAAGTTTGTTGAACTTTTTAGTCTTGTTGTGTTGTTGTCTTGACTTTTGATAGAGGTTGCAAGTTGCAATAATGTTTTGTTCGTTTTCTAAATCTCTTTGTTGCTGGAAGTTGCAATGAGCCAGATAATGATGACTTTAGTTTGTAACTAACTCTATTTTAGTGATAGACACAAGTTTGTTGAACTTTCTAGTGTTGTTGTGATGTTGTCTTGACTTTTGATAGTTTTTTTATTGCTTAAAGACTCAACTTTTAGTATGTCATGATGGCTGCTTTGCCATTTTTTTATCTGGCTAGCAGCTGAGAAATTCAAAGAAATGGGAAAAAAGGATAATCTTGCTGACCCCTTGTGGATTTTTCATGTTTTACTGACTGAGTCGATATCTAGTTATCACGATGGCCGTTTTACCATTTTTTATATTAAATTTTGTTAAATCAAAAACCGAACTGAAATAAACCGAACCAAATTTATAATAACTAAACTAAATCGAATTTATTTTGGTTTTGTTTAGTTTCATATTTGGCCAAACCGAAAACTGAAAAACTGAACCGATATTTACGAACCGAATCGACCGAACGCCCAGCCGTACCGATAAGTTAGTATTGCTTAATTGAACCGACAATAGCCTTTTTGTGGATTATCCATGTACCAGATGTTTGTGTCTATCAAGATAAATATGGCCTAAAAAAAATTATTACTTTCAATCCGAATAAACCAAAAAAGCTAAACCAAATCGACAATAACTAAAACACGATTATTTTTCATCAATGTTCATTGATTTTGTTTGTTCTTAATTTACTTTGATCTCTAAAGATTTTTTTATCCAAGAATATTGTTAATAGGGATATAACCCATACACCACCATTATTAAGTGGAAGAAAATTTCTTTCTTTCCAATTTTCTGATAAATTTTTTTTTTTAATTCTTGCAAAAAAGTTTTAAAACCTATTATACAGACAATTTATATATATAAATGAGGAACATAGAAGAGGTGATGTGGAACCTCTCAATGACCTCCATTCATTTTTTTTCTTTTATTTAACATTTTGTCTTATTTTTTTCAATTATTTTTTTCTTATAAAATTATTTTCTTAACTTATACCTCTTCAATTATATAAATTCTATCCTTAAATTAGTATTAGTAATATTCATAACTCCCAAACCTTTCATATTTGAAGGAATATTGATTGTATTAAAGTGTTAAGGGAATACATGAGAGATATATATAGGAGATATAGGAAGGAGTACTAATCCTAATAGGACTAGGATTAAGGAGTACTAATCCTAATAGGACTAGGATTAGTACACAGTAAATACTAATATTATTTTATACTATTTATTTAATACTATCTGCTTGAGCCCATACAGAGACTTCTGGAGTTTGCAAACATGTTGAGGGAAGCGGGGATCAACATAGCCCGGTGGTTGCGTCATGTAGATAGTTTCATCAAGCATGCCATGAAGAAAAGCATTGGAAACATCCAACTGATTGATGAGCCAATTGTTGCGCACGGCGAGTGACAGTACCAGGCGAATGGTTTCCTGCCGAATAACAGGACTGAATGTCTCGGAGTAATCAAGCCCATACTCCTGATTGTAGCCTTTAGCAACCAAACGAGCCTTGTACCTGGAAATACTGCCATCCGCATTGTGTTTAATTTTGTACACCCATTTACAGCCCACTGGGTGCCGCCCATGGGGCTTAGGTACAAGAACCCAAGTTTTCTGATCAGTCAAAGCCTTAAACTCGTCATCCATAGCATGACGCCAATAAGCATTTTTTGAGGCAACAGAGTAGGTTGTTGGTTCACTATCGGGAAGGGGTGTATTTGGTAGTATGGTAGCCTGAAAGGTTTTGGGTTTAAAGATACCGGCTTTGCCACGGGTTAACATGGGATGAGTATTGGGGGGTGGCACGGGCGGTGGTGATTCGGGGGTGGCCGGGAAGGACCCAAAACGGATCGGGCTGGAGATGTTGTGGGTATGGGGTGGTTCGGGTTGGTTGTGAGTGTGGGTGGTGGTTGCGGGTGTATTGTGGGTGACGGTCGAAGGGGTGATGAGGGGTGGTTGGGTAGTGGGTGGAGGTGTGGGGGAAGGTGGTGAGGGACCCTGTGAGTATGTTGGAAAAAGGGGAAGGACGCCAATGAATGATGTATTTGTGGAGGAGGAAATAGACTCGTAGGGAAACTCATTTTCGACAAATTTGACATGACGAGATATGTAGACTTTATGAGTTTGTGGGTCAAGACAGCGATAACCCTTGGAGGTAGGATGATAGCCCAAAAAAATACAAGGACGGGATCGGGGTTGTAATTTGTGAGTAATATGAGGGCGTAGCCAAGGGTAGGCAAGACACCCAAAGACGCGGAGGTTGGTATAATTGGGAAGTTCTTGGTAAAGGAGTTGATAGGGTGATTTGTTGGAGAGAGTGTGACTGGGCATTCTGTTAATGAGGTAGTTTGCGGTGGCTAGAGCTTCTACCCAAAAGGAGACAGGGAGATGAGATTGATGTAGAAGAGTAACCACCGTTTCAATGAGATGGCGATGCTTACGCTCAGCCACCCCATTCTGTTCGGGAGTGTATGGACAGGAGGTTTGATGTATAATTCCCAGGGATTGCAGAAACTGGCCAAAGATGTTATTGACATATTCCTTTCCATTGTCACTTCGAAAAAGTTTAACATGAGAATTGAATTGTGTTTTGACCATTTTTTCAAAAGTGACAAAGGTGGTGTATGCCTGTGATTTGTGTTTTAGTGGGTACAACCAAGTGTATTTTGTAAAATCATCCACAAAACAAATATAATAGCGAAAACCAGCAAATGAAGGAACAGCAGTAGGACCCCATAGGTCAGAATGAATAAGTTGAAAAGGTGCAGTTGTACGCTTCTCAGATAAAGTAAAAGGTAATTTATGAGATTTAGCAATTGAACAGGAGTCACAATTGTTTACATGAATGGAAGAAAAACCTAATTGAGACATTAAAGAATTTATTATTTGAGTAGACGGGTGACCCAGACGACTGTGCCACAACAGACTGTGGCCATCAGCCGAAAGAGCCACCGGAGCCACAGGAACGCTTTCTGAAACTGGGTGGGCAGACGAACTTGTGCCAGGAAGAACGTACAGACCATGCTCACAGGGGCCCTGAAAAATCACCCTCTTGGTAGTATTGTCTAGGATCTGAAAATCATTAGAGGTGAACAAGAGTGAGCAATTATTGTCTTTTGTGAATTGGTGAACTGAAAGGAGATTGGATTTAATAGAAGGGACGTGGGTAAGGTTACCTAGGTGAAAGATAGCGGTGGGGGTTTTAATGGTACCCGTGCCAGTGTGAGAAATATTAAGGGACTCACCGTTGCCAACAGTAATACCATTGGAGCCATGATATGGATTTGGAGCGTTAAGCTTGGATAGATCAGAAGTAACGTGCATGTTGGCCCCAGTATCCAACAGCCATTCAGAGGAAGGGCCGGCTTGAGATGCATAATTGGCACGGTTATCACTATTTCGGCTCTCCTCATACCGAAACCAGCAACGAACAGCGGTGTGTCCTGTTTTCTGACAGATTTGACAAGTTGGACGATCCCGCTCGTAAGTGCCCTGCCCGCCGCTGGAAGATGACTGCCCGCCGCTGCCGAAGGAGTGCAGGCTGTTGTTGCTGCCGTGCTGCTGACCGTCGTACGGCGGACGACTGCCCTGCCGACCGCCGCGCCCGCGGCCTCCGCTGTTTCTGCCGTAGCCGCCGCGGCTCCCCTGCCGGCCGCCACCACGCCCCCCGCGATAGTTCTGGCTTGCGGTGAGGGCGGTGGCCGGCTCCATAACAGCGGCTTCTCGGAGAAGAAGTTTGCTCTCCAGATCCACGTTGATTTCTTCACTTTTTAGCCACGAGGAGAGAGTAGCCAGGTCAACGGGCGTTGGACTGATGCGAACCGCCTGTTTAATGGAGGAGTAAGCTGATGGGAGCCCCCGAACGACGCACATGACGAGATCTTTTTCGGGAATGATTTCGTTCACGGTGTCGAGGGCTGTGATGATGGTGGAGACCTCGTCTAAATACTCCGCCATAGTTTTCGTGCCTTTGGTAATTGTGTGGAGACGATCACGCAATTGAAAAATATGAGAGTGGGAAATTGATGCATAGCGTGTTGCGAGGGCCGTCCACAGGGCTGAAGCAGTTGTGTAGGATCGGACGTGTTTCTGAACCGTGGGAGAGATGACCGCAATCAAACATGATCGGATCTGGCCATCCACGGCTTTCCAGGCGGCATGGGCCGGATTGGTTTTTTCTGATTTGTCCGTGGCGGTGATGACTGCCGGCGGCGGTTCTGTGCTTCCATCGACGTATTTGAGAAGGTAATTGGCCTCAAGGGCTGTAAGAACGGTGATTTTCCATGTAGGGTAATTTATGTCTGATAATTTTTCAGGAATCAGGGCATGAAGATGCCTGAGAAGGAGTTTAACGCCAGAAGGAAGTGAATCGAGAGGATCCACCTCGGTTGTCATGGCTGCCGCCGCCCAAGAGAAGAGAGGGAACGATCGGTGCCCTAAAGAGAGAAAAAAAAACTAGAGAAAAGAAGATCTAGGTTTTCTGGCTCTTGATACCATGAAAGAATATTGATTGTATTAAAGTGTTAAGGGAATACATGGGAGATATATATAGGAGATATAGGAAGGAGTACTAATCCTAATAGGACTAGGATTAAGGAGTACTAATCCTAATAGGACTAGGATTAGTACACAGTAAATACTAATATTATTTTATACTATTTATTTAATACTATTTGTTATTAATATTCATAACCTCTTAAGCCTTTCATATTCATAACTCCTAATTATTTAATGTGGAAGCTTACATTAACACTAAAAAATCACACTAAAATTGTGTGTTATTTTATAGTCATCTTTGGTTAGAGAATAAGTGGAAGACATGTTACAATATTTTTAAGCTTTGAGGTGCATTATCTTTTTCAAATATTTTTTGCATATATTACTTTTAATTAGCAAGTAAGATTAATACGTTATCATATTTTTATTTCTTCTAGATAAATTATTTTGTTTTGTTATCTTTGAGATTCATTATACAACTAATTAATGTATTTGTTATTTATTTTTCTTAACTCTTGTATATAGGATGAAATGATAACATCAAGCGATGGAGATTCATGGATTTTGAGCTATATATATTGATTATTCTTTATTTTTTAAGTGCATAGAAGTAACGTTTCTATTATATTATTTCCTTTTGAATTATTTATGTTTTGTCAAAAATGATTATGTAGGAGAATATATGATTAAATGCATTCATCCCATATTCTTTATGAGATATAATATTTTATTTTGTTATCTTTGAGATTCATTTTAGGACTAATAATTTATTTGTTATTATTTTTCTTGACTCTTGTATATAAAATGAAATGAAAATATATCCAGAGATGGAGATTAATGAATTTTGAGCTATATATATTGATTATTCTTTATTTTTTTTAGATGCTTAAGAAGTAATGTTTCTATTATATTATTTCCTTTTGAATTATTTATGTTTTGTCAAAAACGATATATGTGTTTAAATGCAATTTTCTTCTTATTTTTTTTATCTTTTTCTTTTTGGTAGATTTTTTTTTTTTACTTATTTAACCATATTTTGTTGATTATAGGAGATATATCTATAATGAAATGGTTAGACATTCTTGCATAATTTGATTTTACGAGGAAAAATAATTTGATTTGTCTAATACAATTACAATTCTTTTATTGTTGAAATCATACATTTAATATTATTTGTTTGTGTTCGTGAAGATATAAATCCTAAGTTTTTTTTAAGAAAAATATTTAATTAATTCTCTTTAGACCTCTGTATGATTCTTAGATAATTTGATTAATTATATTATAATGACAACACTCTTCAAAAATAATTTATTTGCTTAGGTAAATTCATCTCACTTTTTTTTTATTGATAATATTAGTTTATTGTGTTTGTGGTGTATAATATTTTAAAACATAGAAGTAGAATATGAATAAATAAATACCGATATACTACTTAAAGAAATACATATATATATTTCCATAGTCCGGTGAAATAATCTTTATTAACAAAGATGATAGAATATATGAATGTAAAGTTAATTTATAATTTTGAAAATACAGTTGATTTTATTAAAAAATAAATTATTTATTAATGTGTAAAATTGCAATGCTTAAATTTTTCATTTTTGTTGTTTTTTTAGAAGATTTAAAGTTATAATTTTCATATTTGTTATTCGGGAATTTTCAAGTTATTTCAAAATTGCCATTACTTTATAATTTTAAAAACATAGTTGGTTTCCTTCCTTTCTATTTACTTATAATAAAATATTAGTCTCAATAACTCTATTTTGTTTGTCTTTTCATTTTCTATAATTAATGTTCTTTATTAGTGTAATAATGTATAAATATTACTACTATTATGTTACAAACAAATTCAAAGTCATATTATTAATCCTCTTAGTTACTGTAACTTTTTATCCTTAGAAATGTATTATATTAAATGTAATATTTATTTAAAATGTGAATATACTTTTTAATATTTTTGTGTTTAAGCCAAACAAAATTAAAAAAGAAATAGAAATATGTATGTGTCATTTTTTTAATAAAATCTTTTTTGCATAATTAATTCCCCATTTTGTTCTCTTTATGTTATTTTTAAGTTTTACATTATTTTCCCCCCAATATAAGTTATCCCAAAAATAATTGAATATCTAAATATAATAATAATAGTAATAATAATAATAATAATAATAATAATAGTAGTAGTAGTAGTAGTAGTAGTAGTAGTAGTAATACTAATAAGATATGGAATTTTT
Organism: Solanum pennellii; assembly: GCF_001406875.1. Lineage (NCBI taxonomy): Eukaryota > Viridiplantae > Streptophyta > Magnoliopsida > Solanales > Solanaceae > Solanum > Solanum pennellii. The sequence continues at coordinate 68,612,591 of NC_028643.1, read as the reverse complement.
CATCATTTAAATATATAAACTTTTTTTTATTTTAAATTTGATTATTAAAAAGTTATTAATACAAATATTAAGTTAATCTAATATTGTACAATTAAAATAATTAAAACATGTGATAATTGGGTGATGACGAGGACAAGTAATAGTAATTGTGGATAATGACTAATAATAGTGTTGGCTAACTATATAGTCATGAATAATAATCATGATAGCAATCTGAGTTACACATTGACAAAAAATTATACTAAGAGTATAATTAAAAAGATTACAAATAAGCATAAAGGAACGATCAGATTTCAAGTTTACATAAATATATATAAATTATACTAAAAAAAATCTCAAATAAAAAAGAAAAAAATGATCACAAGTTTACTTTTCATATTTCTAATATTACCCAATTCTTATTATCTTCTCTTTTTCTCTATGAAATTTAATTTTAATATTTAACTTTCCAAAGTTTACATATATTGATTTCATAATGAATTTCATATTTAATCTAGATATTTTTCATAACTTCTCTTCTTTTCATAACCGCGCGAAGAGCGGCCAAATACACTAGTATACAATATTATATAAAACTATAAGAGATATTTACATACCCATATTCAATAATATACCATATTATATGATAAAAGAAAAAACAACTTGATTTGAAAAAAAAAATTCAAAACACTTAAGTCAACTAAATATAAAAAAAATTGAAAAAATATTTTTCAGAAAATATTTTTCTTCATACCGAACACACCCTTAAGTGTAGGATTATCAAAGTATCTATATTCATGTTGGATATTTGCCCCGAGTTTCTTATTATAATTGGATTTTCTTTTTCCTGAAAGGAAACTATAAAGTCTCCTCCATATTTTACTAGTTCGGAAAAGATTTATGACTCTTCTAGCTTGATAGCATTCAAAATCTAATATTAGGGGCTTTGATAGTTTATCTGTTGGGGAAGAAACTGTGAAATTCAAAAACAATGGTGCGTGGATATCAAAAATAAAAAAAATAAAATATTATGTTTATATGGGGATTGAATAAGAAAACTCTTTCATTCAAATGGACACTCATTAGTCATTATCATTGCACCAAAGACATAATTGTTGTCAATGATGTTCAACTTTAAAGATATTTTCTTTAAATGTAGAATTCAACATATATATACAACGTAATCTTCTGATAAAGGGTATCTAAGATGGCGATCGCTTCGTCCGTGTAATGACCCAAAAGCTCCTCTTTAGAATTTTGAATATTTATTTAACTTAAGTTAATTAATCGATAGTTTATGGGCTAAAGTGATAATTTATTTAAGATCCTATACCATTTAGACTATATTTAATAAAATATGTGGGTAAAACCTATCACTTTTAGTACATAATTAATTCAAAAAAAAAAGAAGAAGAAATAAGAAAAAGAAGAAAAGGTCGAAGGCTTGGCGGCCGAAGGGAGAATTGAAAAAAAAAAACTGTGCAATCATCCATCAGGTAATGCCAAATCTTTGTTTTCTATAGATGAATTGGAAGGGAATATAATGTGTACTATAATTGTTAATTGGGTTGAAGGAAAAAAATAAATAAATATAATAAATAAATCAAAAAGGGGTGGAAGTTGTTAATTTGTTGAAAGTGTTTATATTTGAGATGAAAAGTTTCAACCAATCATTGGCTAATCACATTGCCAAGGATTGATACATAGTAGTAAATGTCATAAGAGGAATATTAATAAAGTACTGTAAGTATATATATTTGGGTCATGTTGTCATTGCCATTTTATTTTTTTGTAATCAGTGGCTTCGTTACATTAATATTTAATTCTTTTTATTATATTATAAATTAAGTTCCAATATATTTGTGTGATAAAATTATTTTAATTGGTGATATTGAGATTAAACCTTAGTCTTGAAATATGAAAAAAAAAATATGATAGTTAAAATGTTAATTGGCATGATGATTTACGAACTTGAATATAAAATTGAGTAAATTTTTGGTGCAAGGCTAAACACATAATAAGGTGAGTGTTATTAGTTTTGAAATCTTATTGTGATTATTAATGTGAATAGATTGATATTTGACATCTGAGGGGGTGTTATTAAAAGGAGGGGAACATAAAATTGCAGGAGATGGATGACCCAGTCTCTTGTGTAGTAACTCGACTTGGTCGACTCTAGAAGCTGACACGAAGGCTTGAGACTGGAACACGTATACCCCGTTACGAGCTGTACCCCGACCAATCTCCGTTGTCAAAACACGGTCCTGTATCACACAACAACAATCATCAAAAATCACACGACAATTATTTGATTTAATCAGACAGCCAACAGAGATCAAATTGCACTTCAGGTTAGGGACAAATAATACATTGTTCAAAATTAAGTTATCAGAAATCTGTACACTCCCACAAGAATTTGCCACAACTCGAGTGCCATCCGGTAGACCAATAGAACACTCAGGGACAGATGTAATATCATAAAGTGATAAAAAATTACCCGTCATGTGATGTGAAGCACCACTATCAATTAAACAATCGGGTGACAAAGCGTGTACCGTACCCGTGTGGTTGGCAGATTGTGTAGGAGTGTCTAGCATATTCAATAATCGAGTCATCTGTTCAGCCGACAATCCAGGAAAAGTCGTGCCTTGGTTGCTGCCGATGGTCGCTGCAAGCGTAGTGGAACTGTCGGCGTGTGCAGCCATGCCCCCACCTCGGCCTGCAGGTTGTTCTCTGCCAGAAGGAGAACCACGACCACCTCGACCTCCGCGTCCTCCCCCACGACCCCTTCTTCCTCCGCTGGGAAATCCTATCAAAAGAAAACACTGGTCTGCAGAGTGACCATTTTTTCCGCAATGAGTGCATTTGTATTTCGGAGGTTGTGTGGGTTGATTTTCAGCCGCGAATGCCAGTCCATCAGTTTGGTCATCTCGGTTGCGCACAATCGATTTATGTCTCTCCTCTTGAGAGACAAGATAATATGCTTCATTAAGGACAGGGAGTGGTCGGGTGCTGAGAATTTGGGAGCGAGTGGCTCCGAATTGTGCATCGTCCAGCCCTAGAAGAAAGGCCTGCGTCTTCTCCTCCTCAAATCGAAGACGCATTTTGGCAGCCGCAGGACATATACAGCCGCAAGTTGGATCGATCGAACCATACAATTGGTTCCAAATCGTGATAAACTGATTGTAGTAGGAGACTACAGATTGACCTTTTTGCCGCAACATTTGTAGGTCGGACTTTAGCTGCCAAGATTTTGGAGCATTCGTGCCTCCGTATCTTGCTTTTATATCAGTCCATAGTTCGTGGGCAATTTTGTGAGCGACTAGACTAGGCTGGATCGTTTCGTCAGCACTATTAAATATCCACGAACATATGATGGAGTTATTTGCTTTCCATGCATCGAGTTCCAAATCGTTCGTCGGTTTTGGAAACCCGTTTTCATATAGAAAACCAATCTTGCTTCTGCCTTCGAGTGCATTACAAATCGCTTGTTCCCAAACATCGAAATTATCTCCCTTCAGCAGGTATTTAGTTAGAGAGTTACTTGGTCCTTCCGATGGGTGCAAGTAGTAGACGGAGCTCGGATCATGGATCGGTCGAATCTTCGCAACAATCGCTGTGGAAACAGTGCTGGATTGATGAACGGATTCGCCTATCATGGTTCTTCGTGGGGCTGTTTCGATCTGCCAGTTCGACGATTGTGTCGTGTGAAATTGCAACGACGATTTGAAGATCGCACTTTGGCGGCGGAATTGTTGGGCTCTCGGCTAGGATTTGATTCCCGGTCGAGGCTCTGATACCATGTGAAAACCATCTCAACGCTGCTATGCGTGTGCTGCGTTACCTCAAAGGTCATCCTGGTCAGGGCATCCTTCTCCGCGCAGATAGTAATTTACAGATTATGGCGTATTGTGACTCTGATTGGGCTACATGTCCTCTCTCTAGAAAGTCTGTCAGCGGCTATTTTGTCATGTTGGGATGTTCTCCCATTTCTTGGAAGACTAAGAAACAGACTACAATCTCTCGCTCTTCTGCCGAAGCTGAATACCGGGCCATGGCTGACACTTGCTACGAAATTCGGTGGATTCAGCACATTCTTGGATGCCTTGGAGTCGCGACTACCGCAATTCCAAGGTTATATTGTGATAACCAATCTGCACTCTACATCGCAGCTAATCCAGTATTTCATGAGCGTATGAAACATGTCGACATTGATTGTCATATTGTACGTGAATGTGTACGACGTCACGAGCTCTCAACTCATTACGTTCCCACGCGACTACAGCTAGCTGATTTGTTTACCAAACCTTTATCTCATCCTAATTTTTCGTTTCTTGTATCCAAGCTGGGCATTCACGATGTTCATGCTCCAACTTGAGGAGGAGTGTTGACTAAGATTATTAGGTTTAGGTTTAGACTCCCATAGTGGGCTTCAGCCCACTGTAATTATGTAACTATATATATCTCGCTATGCTAATGGAAAACCCCAAGCGGTTGTATTTACCATTACGATACAATTTCTACAGAAAGACTCAAGTCCCAGAGTGAGTTCTGGATTGATTGAGGCAAGTTGATTTCTAAACCCTTGTTAAGCGTATAAAATTCGTGTATTTCCTTGTGTGATGTTGAGAATGATTTGGAGACTTGTTGCTTATTTGTTGGTGTTGTATTCCTTGTTGTAAATTGAGCTTTGGTATCAAAATGGTTATCTCCTCATTTTCATTTGAACATGTCATCTGCATTACACCTGAGACATGGTTGTGGTAAGAGGATGCACCATTTCGAGGGTCATATCGCGCGCCGCGATGGATATCATATTTCGAGGGACGTATCGCGCGCCGCGAAGGTTACTATTATCGAGGGTCGTGTCGTGCGCCGCGACAGATGCATGGACAGATATGTCCCCCATGGGTCCCGGACTGAGAGACAGCGGGTGTGTATCGTTAAGAAAGACATGCATCACGATATTTGACATTGCATCCCATGGCATTGCACATTTTATTATTGATGAACTTGAACATGTGTTTTGCTGATCTTGTGATTGTTTCTCTGTGAAGCTTGTGACTGTTGAATATTGAGTTGTTATTGAGAATGTGTAAACTGATAGAGTGTGGTTATTGAGTTGTGTGTTTGGTAAACTGTTACGCTGTAGCGTGGAGGTTTAGATAGGGCGTAAGGAGTACCCGTATTTTGTTCACTTAACTTGTGTTTAGAGGTTTGCTTGTTGGGTACCGCGTGGTTTGGTACTCACCCCTTGCTTCTACAAATTTTTGTAGGATACGAGCCTGGATCTTCGTGATACCTGTCATTCTTTTCGTTTCCGAGGCATCTCGTGGAGGATTGTGAGGTAGCTGCTTGTCATCTCAGCGAACTTTCCTACTCCAGTTTATGATTTTGTTTTTACTTGAAAGACAACTTCATTTTAGACTCCTATTTTATTTCAATTCTAATATTTACATTAGAGGTTTGTGCACGTGACAACCTGGTTTTGGGAATTGAATTAATATGACTTGGTTTCATAATAGAAATTGTTGTTGAATTGTCATTACTTCCGCACTTTGTTAGATATTTGGTTTTAGGCTGACTTGTCTTGGTGGGATAAGACGAGTGCCATCATACCCATTTTTGGGTCGTGACAGTCCGTGTGTGAACCTTTTTATTCCAAGTGAATAACGTGAAGTTATTTCTTTCAATATTTTATACTCTAATATTTATATAGTGAATTATATATATCTCTTTGTGAATATACATTGATTAATCAAATCACGTTAAATATTTAAATCTTTTATATAATTCAACTCCTACACATAACTGTCAACTTTAACATATTCCGGTTGAGTAAATTTTGTGGAGGGTGGGAGTCAGACACATATATTCGCACACTATTATTTATAAGAGTATACTTTTATTCCATTAAATTACCTCAACATGTTTTTCTAGGGTCATCTTCCTTAATTATTGACTCGTTTCCTCGAATAAAGTAGCAAATAAATGTGCATAAAAATATTTAATGCGTCTTTTTACGTTATAGTACTACTTTCTTTTGGGAAAAATCTTTTTACATTATAGTACCTACTTTTTTTTTTCTCCTGTCCATGTTCTTGGTCCATTAATTTGATGTATTTTTTAACAAAAAATTTAAATAAAATAATATTTTTTTAAAAAAATTAATTTTATTTTAAACTCTAAATTATATATATATATATATATATATATATATATATATATATA
>NC_028643.1:68591585-68605916 GCF_001406875.1 Solanum pennellii | reverse complement strand
TATATATATATATATAACTTCCCTAATTTGTTAAAACGAGTAGAATAAAATAGAGGGAGTAGAAAAAAATGCTAAAAGGGCGATAAAAATTAAAATTGACGAGTAAAATAAAACGGAGGAAGTAGAAGAAAAATGTTAAAGGTGGATAAAATGTTAAAATTGACGAGTAAAGTAACATGGAGGGAGTAGAAAAAAATGCTAAAGGTGGACTAAAAGTTAAAATTGATGAGTAAAATAAAACGAAGGGTAGAAAAAAATGTTAAAGATGGATAGAAAATTAAAATTAACGAGTAAAATAAGACGGAGAAAGTAGGAAAAAAAATGCTAAAAGTGGATAAAAATGTTACAGAATTTCAGTTTAAAAAAAGTAACATGACAATAATTAAGCAGAAAAGACTTCGTCAACTATCCAGCTTAGGTCTTTTAAGTAATGACCGCAGAAGAATTGATTGGTTGAATTGATTGGTTTTATCTCTAATATATATGAGGTAAAAGTTCAGCAGTAAGTCAATTGAGTTTTTATAGTATCAAAAATGATTTTCAGCGATAATTATAACGATAATAACTTAATTGCTGCTAAATATTTTTTTTAAAAGTAATTATTAGTGACAATCACATTCTAGTATTTTTATAAATGTTATTAAAAGCCTATAACGACATGCCGACACCGGATTTACTATGCATATTTATTATTACTGAAAATTGTTTTTGTTGTAGTGATATCGAAATTTCTATTTCTTTCTTAGTGCTAGGTAGTTAACTAAATACTCCCTCTGTCCACTTTTAGCCTTCGTGTTGCACTTTTCAAAAGTCAATTTGACTAATTTTCAAAATTAAATTAGATTACATTGATTCGATATTTTAAACAAAAAATTTAGACATTCAAAAACTATACGAAAAGTACTATTAATTTCATTATTTTGCATGATGAAAAAAATAAATCGTAAAATATTAATCGAAGTTATTTTCATTTAATTCTAAAAAAAGAAAACTATAAGTATATAACAATTAAAAGCGAACTAGATACATTGTATTAAAGTGGATCGAAGGAAGGTAAGTAGTTTTTTTATTCTTTTTTGGTCTACTCCGTGGAGAACATATATATTATATATAAACTAAAGTATAAGAGATTCTGTGATGTTTTTTTACAATTTACTTGAGACTCCATGCCTTAATCAACAAGAGATAAGTTTGAAAAGAACAATCTTAAGCATCATTAATTCATTAGCATGGTAGCTAGCTAATTATATTTATACTCTATAAATAAATGAAGAGCAAATTTAGCTTTGTCATGAGACAAGTAAATTAAGGAACAAAAAAACCTTATACCAACTATTTTTTTGTTAATCATGAAAACTAACAATGTAGAGATGGAGGAGATAGAGGAAGCATCTGGATCCAAATCGGAGAGTCCGATCACTATTATTCCGAAGAAGAGAAAGCACGTTTCATCGATGATGGCTAAGAAAATTTGGTCATGTTTCTGTTTTTGTTGCCCTAAATAACATTGAGGGTCTGTCGCAAATGAATCTTTTTATTCTACACGGTATGTGTAAGGTCTGTGCATATATTATCTTCCCAAACTCTACTTGTGAATATACGTGTTGTTGTTGGATGTTATGTATAGTTCATGAGCTTGAGTGCCAAAGATTCTGGTCATAGCTAGCTAGGCTGAATTATCCCTTTAATTTGTTGTTAGTATAATGATATAATAAAGTTTGCAAATATTTTATTATCTTACACCCCTTTTGAATTTCTCTACAATTCAATACGTCTAACGCCTTTTACGGATCAGGCAGAATAATACATTTTATAGTAAGCTAAGAATTGCTTTATCATATGTTTAGTCGCTAAAGATCCATTTTTCAAAGAGAAACATTCTGAAATAGCAAAGATAATAAACATGATAAGGTTCTACTTCGATAGAATCGTTTGTTTCGCTCCATCGCTATAGTTCTATTTGTTAGATAATTTTTGATTTGTATACAAATAGTTACAGTAAACATAGAGAAATTCTAAATTTATGTAATCTTATACCAAATTATACAAATTTTAAATTTATATGATTAGAAAATCAAATAGCGAAACTTCGCAAAATTATAGTTATATTACATATGTAGAATTCTCACGTATATGTGAATAATCAAGGATTGTATTAATGATTTAATGATTGTGTTACATACTCCTTATATAGGAGAAGAGTCCTATACTAGCTACACTAGGAATCATAAAAGAATCTTATTCTAGCTACACTAGGAATCCTAATACAACACAAATATATTATTTACACCTTATCCTAGTCAACTATATCAGCTTTAGTCGTACCAAGTATAGACTTGTACATAAATTAGGATTTAGTAATCTAGTCCTAGTGTAGCTCAAACTCTAACTCGCCAGACAGCTTCACCGAACCTGTTCCATCGAACCTGTTCCTTTGCACGTTCCATCAGCTTCCTTCAACACTTCCCCTCAAGCTGGTGAGTGGAGGGACTGTAACTCCTAGCTTGCGACGAAACTCAGCAAAAACCTGTTTGGTTAATGCTTATGTATGAATATCTGCTATTTGATCCTTAGACCTCACAAACTGAGTAACAAGTTGTTCTCTGACCACCTTCTCATGAACAAAATGATAGTCCATTTCAACGTGTTTAGTTCTAGCATGCATAACTGGATTAACTGTCATGTACAAAGTACTCATGTTGTCACAATACAATGTAGGTATAGATCAAAGAAACACCCCAAGGTCATGAAGTAGATACATAATCCATGTCATCTCTGAGGCAGTGGAGGCAAGTGCTCTATACTCAGCTTCAGCACTTGAGCGAGCAACTGTGGACTGTTTCTTGGAGGTCCAAGAAATACAGTTTGCACCTGCTATAGCCTGTAGTTGATCTCCTAGTTGTGGTAAAACCTCCCCAATCAGCATCTGAGTATCCATACAACCTACATGGTGATTGTGAAATAAGTCTAAGTCCAAAGTGCAAAGTGTCTTTGATGTACCTGAGAATCCTTTTTACACCTTGAAGATGTCCATTGTTTGGATTTTGCATAAATTGGCTTGCTAAATTCACAGCATGAGTAATATCCGGTCTTGTGAGAGTCAAGTACTGAAGGCTCCCTACTATCATTTTATAAAAGAATGCTTCAACCAGGCTTCCTACAGCTTCATGTAGACCATGCTTTGGAGCCAAAAGGAGTGGCTACAGCCTTTGCAAAAGTCATTTCAGTCTTGTCTAGCAGCTCAGCAGCATACTTACTCTGGCTTAAGTGGATACCCCCATCAAAATACTTAACCTCAATTCTAAGGAAGAAGTGTAAAGGGCCAAGATCTTTCATGGCAAATTCTTTCCCAAGTTGTCGAACCAACTCTGAGACATGCGATGGATTACAACCTGTGATAATAATATCATCCACATATAACAAGAGAAATATGATGCCGTTGTTAGCTTCCAATGTAAATAATGAAGAATCTACCTCACTACAGATGAAGCCAAGGTGTAGGGGGTGCATGCTAAACCGATCATACCAGGCTCTTGGTGCTTGTTTAAGACCATACAACGCCTTTTTGAGTAGACACACATGTTGAGGATACTTGGGATCAATAAATCCAGGAGGTTGACTCATGTACACTTCCTCTTGTAAGAACCCATAAAGAAAGGCATTTTTGACATTGAGTTGTCTAACTTCCCACCTTGAGCTAATGGCAATGGACAGAACTACCCTAATGGTTGTTGTTTTAACCACAAGGCTAATGGTTTCTTCAAAGTCGATGCCTTCAAGTTGAGAGAATTCCCTGGCCACAAGTCTCGCCTTGTATCTATCTACTGTTCCATCAGCTTTTAGTTTGATCTTGAACACCCATTTTGAGCCAATCAAATTTATACCAGGAGATTTGGGAACCAATATCCATGTCTTGTTAGTGTGTAAAGCATTGATTTCCGCATTCATTGTTGCAAGCCAATGAGGTGACTTAAATGCTTCCTTAATAGTGTTTGGTTCCCTCAGAGTATCTTTGCTGTTGTGAGCAACAAGTGATAAGTGACGTTCCTTCTCCTTGCATCTAGTGATCATATGATGCCCTTGTGGTGCATGAAGTACCTCAACTGGTAAATGAACCAAGGTGGTTGTTTGATCATGCTCAGTGACAGGATCTGTAAGTGCAACCTGTTCCTCCGCGTCACTGGCAGATTCAAAATCTGCAGCATCACATTCAACCTGTTTCTCAACATCTAATCCTACGCTTGAGTGGTCAGAAGAAATTTCATCATCAACAATTATAGGAGTAGGAGCAATATTATCACCATTAATGTGCATACTGGCAGCCTGTACTTCCCCTGAATCAGCATCATGTGCCTGTAATTTAGAGAAAGATTCAACAAAAGTAGCAAGGTGAGGTGAGACATCAATGCTAGTTTGATATTGATTTGGAGACACATAGGGTAATGTGTTTTCATCAAACACAACATGTCTGGATATGTAAACTGTCCTTGTAGATGGATGATAACATCTATATCCTTTGTGTAGACTGCTATATCCTATGAACACGCAAGGGTAAGTCTTTGGACTGAACTTGTTGCTACCCTTGATATATGGAAAACACCTATACCCAAATACTTTTAGACTATTGTAATCAGGTTGTTTCCCATACAACTTAACAAATGGAGTCACCATCTTTCGGACTGAGGAAGGCAGTCTATTTATAAGAAATATTGCAGAGAGGAAAGCCTCAACCCATAGAAACAAAGGTAGGTTAGCATGAAGAAGTAGAGTTAAGCCAGTCTTCACAATATGCCTATGTTTTCTCTCTGCAACTCCGTTTTGTTCAGGTGTGTTAGGACATGAAATATGTCTCACAATGCCACAATCTTCCAAATGTTTGATGAACTCTGTTTGTATAAACTCACCACCTCCATCACACTGGAAAATCTTAATTTCTTTAGGAGAATTGTTTTTTCACCATTTTCTGAAATTTTATAAAGTCCTCAAAAAATTCAGATTTCTTTTTTAGTGGATAAATCCATGTATATCTCGTGTGATCATTCAACAAAAATGATATAATATTTCATATGTTGTGAAGATTCAATATGAGCAGGTCTCCATAAGTCACAATGGATTTTCAATAAAGGTTCTTTCTCAATTTTATTTCTTAAGCCAAATGAAAGTTTACAACTCTTTCCCAACTGACAACTAGAACAAACACTAGGCATTTTATTCCAACTACTAATATTGATGCAACTATTACTATTCAAAAACTTTAAAGACTTCAAAGTAGGATGTCTTAATCTAGTATGTCACATGTTGTCAGACGTGTTCCAATCGTGTGCAACAGTTAAAGCATAGAGATTGTTATCTTCCAAGGCATAGAGTCCATCCTTTTAGTTCCCTTGGTCAGCAGTGTCCTTGTCTTCTTGTCCTTTACAACAAAGTTAGTTTCATCAAATTCAAGAGTGCAACAATTATCCTTAGCAAGCTTACTCATGACTGAGAGTAAATTTTTATTAATCTTAGGGACTACAAGAACTTCCTTTAATTTTAGACCTGATCTAGATGTGTTCCCAACATGTGTAATGTTTTTGATCCATTCCCAATCATAATTTTATCTGGTCCATTGTAGTGTTTAAGATCAGTTAGGATACTTGAGTTATGTGTCATATGACTACTTGCTCCTGAGTCCACATACAAGGTGTCATCAGCGTTTTGAAGATTAGTGGCAGCCAATGCTTGTGGTAGCTCATCTGCGACTTGGTAAGAGTAATTCCACTTGTAAAAACACTTAAGAGCAATATGGTTATTCCTACCACAAATTTAATACGCATCAGAATTTTTTCTCTCATGACTTCTACTTGAAGGACTGTTCTGAGGACCAGGTTTGTTTCTGCTGTTATAGAAACTTGTTCCCTGTCCAGCAAGCTTAAATCATCTTCCTCTGGAATTAAAGTTAGTGTTTCCTCTTCTTTGAGAGTAGTTTCCTCTTCCCCTGCCTCTTTGGGCAGAGAATGCCATGTTATGATTTTCTTGAGGCACTTCTTTTTCATCATCCCTCATATCAAAATCCCTAAGAGCATTAACAAATTGATTAAGAGTAGGATACAATGTCTTACCTAACATGACGGTCCTGAAAGTCTTGTACTTAAGACCTAGACCTCTAGCAAAGTTAATCACTTCACTATCCTCATCTACAGGCTTGTGAATGGCTGCAAGACCATCACATATGCCTTTGAATTCCTTAATGTATTCATCAATTGATTTTGTTCCTAGCTTCACTATTTGCAGTTTTTGCTTGAGTTGGAACTCCTTATCTTTTGTTACTTGACGATATGCTTCTTCCAAGCATTCCCACATCTCCTTGGCAGTTGAGCAGCCTACGATCAGGTACATGCTTTCTTCTATCAAGGTATCTGATATCAAACTCCTTAGTAACACATCCTTGTCCTCCCAGTCATCAACAATGTTGGTGTCTTCTGCATCCTTCTCGCCTGCTGCAGTTTTCTCAGGAGTCTGTCCAGTGGAATAGGTTGCTTTAAGTGTTTCTGTGATGAGATAGGTTAATCTCATCACTTGAATCAACTGATTCATTTGTGTCCTCCATATACGATAATTCGTTGGCTTAAGTTTAATGGAGCAGGACGAAATAAGATGATTAAGTGAAGAGGTCGAAAGAGTGTTGGTAGAAGGGGCCATTGCGGTTTGATAATTTTTTTTCTTGATTTAATACGTTAAAGAGCGGAAAAACTTTATTGCTCTGATACCATGTAAAATTCTCACGTATATGTGAATAATCAAGAATTGTATTAATGATTTAACGATTGAGTTACATACTCCTTATATATGAGAAGAGTCTTATACTAGCTACACTAGGAATCATAAAAGCATCCTATACTAGCTACACTAGGAATCCTAATACAACACAAATATATTATTTACACCTTATCCTAGTCAACTACATCAGCTTTAGTCGTACCATGTATAGACTTGTACATAAATTAGGATTTAGTAGTCTAGTGCTAGTGTAACTCAAACTCTAACTCGCCAGACAGCTTCACTGAACATGTTCCATCGAACCTGTTCCTTTGCACGTTCCATCAGCTTCCTTCAACAACATAATGTTCTGCTTGTTATTTCGTGTAACTTTCACTTTTAATCATAATGTATGGCAATTAGGCAAGTGCAACTTAAATGGGTTCTGAATCACCCAACTCCTCTTTAAATGGGCTCTGGGCCGACCCAATTCTATTTATTGCCCATAGGACAGAAATCACATACTTTTAAGGTAAAATTACCATTTGTCCCTCATAAGTTTATAATTACAAAAATCCCTCAAGCTGATACAATAATATAAGCGCTGATATATTAATCTGATGCTCTAGATACATTAATTGTTAAGTAAGATACATTACATTTTATACATGATACACTAATCTGATATACATTTTATACATGATACACTAATCTGATGTACATTTTATACATGATACACTAATTTGATGCGCGAGATACATTAATTTGATGAGCTGATACATTAATATGATGTATGAAAATGAAAAAATTTTAAGAATTTATAAAACTAATAGAAGATAATGATAATAAGAAAAATTAAAGGTGAGATTTTTATCGTTTTTCCTTTATTATAGTTCTGATATATATACAAGTCACTTAGAGTGGAGTCAGATCACAAGCGAAAAAAGAAAAGAAAAGAGGACTACAACAAAATTCTCAAAACATAATATCTTAAGCATAAAGAACATCTACTACGATTTTAAAGTACATTTCAAGTCTTTGAATTGACAATAAAGGCCGTAAATAAAAGGTGGAGGCTAATGATGATTCAAGGAATAGGATCTCATCATGGCTTCGAATAAAGTTAATCATCTCAATTTAACAACCGCCAAAAAAACCAATTTAACTATTTACATAAAAAAGATAGCAAAAGTAGGTGCGAGTACAATTCCCATGTACCCAGGTAACACACACCCCAATGGGGAAGGAATCACGTATGCACCACATATTTTTTTCTCTGTGGAACTTCTGTTCAATCCATATTTGGACTACTAAAGTGTTAACAACTATAATCTATATATTATATTGTTGACCATAGAAATAATTAACAACCAAATTTAAGAAAAAACCTTACAGACATGACCCAATGATATGACTTTTTTTGGTTAATTAATTTGCATTATTTGAATTCAATCAAATCCTATCAAAGGTCTAGACTGAAAAATTAACCAAATTAAAATTTTTTTTAAGAATATTCAAATTTCATATATATATATATTAATATATGAAAAAAAATATTATATATTTTATAATTTAATAAAGAGTATTTAACTGACCATCTATTATTACAGGCAGAGTAAACGAATATACCAAATTGAATAAATTAATAGAGATGGGGTGTCGTGGTCTCATTCCTTCCATTGCTTTAGTTTTTCTTTGTCAAACCACAATTAGCAACTTTTCATTATATATTATGTAATTATGTGACATTGCTTTTTTGGTTGGTTTTTTCTAAACTTATGCTAGATTTGTCACATGTTGCCAATCATCCATCACATATTGTACAATTTATTGTTTAATTATAAGCATATGATTCTAATACGATTAAGTACTTCAGTAGAATCGTATGCAAGTGATTGAGACATACGGCCGAAGATATTATTTGTAAAATTTATATTATCGGTGCATTTATATAATTGAGCTATTTTCATTCGTATTTGTATAAATTGGTTAGTATCAATTTATTTGTATTTATTTTTGTATAAACTCGAAATGTGAATTTAAACAAACACAAACATCTAGATTTAAACAGTTGTATAAATTATATCATACGAATTACATTATGCAAAAGTTCATTCGTATTTGTATAAGTTAGTTAGTATCAATTGATTTGTATTTATTTTTGTATAAACTCAAAATAACAAATTTATACACATACATCTCAATTTTAAATAGCTTTACAAATTACATTAAATAAAATATATTATTCAAAGGTACACATTCATACAAACTGAAAACTGAAAAAATGGACGAAGTAATTATCACTGAATATTAATGACGACGAATGGTAATTAACAAAAACTCTCACTTATGGGCCCAAAAGGAAGAAGTCCAACTCCTTGACTTTGGGCTTGCTAAAACTCTCACAATTGGGCTTGGCACAATCTCCTTCTCATGCCAATTTTATGGGGAAATTACATAGTATAGCCGCCTCCCGAAGTAATACTTTCTCTGTCCAACAATAATTATATATTATTGATTGAAATAATAAATAATAAGATAATATTATTATTTTATTCTTTGATTTTGTTAAATTTAATGCTTTGGAAAATGTGTTAGATGATAAACAGTACTTTCTCCGTCCGGAATTGTTTGTCATGCTGCGATTATCAAAAATCAATTTGACTAATTTTCAAAGGTAAATTAGATTATATTAATTCGATATTTTAAACCAAAAAATTAGATATTCTAAAACTATATAAAAAGTATTATAAATTATAATTATTTGCATACTAATGTGATGAAAAAATATATCATAAATTGTTAGTCAAAGCTTTTATGATTTGACTCTAAAAATAGAAATCATGACAAATAATACCGGACGGAGGGAGTATTTAATAGCAAGGGTAAAATAGATACAAGTAAACTATCTCTTCATTTTCTAAACTGGGCAAGTATTGTTGTACAACTATTTTTAGTATAGTAGACTATTATTATTGGACAGAGGAGTAACTAATAGGGGAAACTAAGCTAATACCTCATAAAAGCAAAATAATTACAAACATATATGATATATGACATTCATACCCTCACTAAATAATTACATTATATACTCCCAATTAGCTTCGTTTAACTGATGTATTGTATTGGTATCATTAAGACTGATAATTTCGCTTAATTGATACTAAATCGGTCTCTACATACTGTATTGGTATATTAAGGTTTACTGTTCTAAAATCATTCATTAATCAATAATATTATAAGAGTAAATATACACTTATAATTGATACTAAATCAGTATAATATCATTGACTAATGAATAATATTAACCTTGTAAATGTTTTTTTTAAAAACATCTGTTTGTAAAATTTCTAAAAAAAATTTTAAGAGGTGAATTAATAAAATTATCTTCTTATTATGATTTCTTAATATGCATGTAAAAAGAAAAATGATCAACTAATATGAGACAGAGAAAGTATATTACATATGATAAGCATTATATATTATATATATATATAATACCATGCTTTTTAAAAAAAAAAACTTTTTGGTGAATTTCCATGTAACCTTCTAGAAAGTGTTGATCGATTAAAAGCAGACAAAATGATTTGAGCTACATATTCAAAAAGATAGTTAGAAAGGCCTTCAAATGTCAAATGATTAATTGATCCAAGTGGAAAAAACTTTAGTAGTTGAAACATTTCAAATATAAATTCATGAATAATTTATAAAGAGATCAAGATGTAATTTTTTATATTTGAGAAATACGTTAATAATAATTTTGAATTAAGACGAATTAATTAAAAAATAAAATTATATTGATATTATATTAATAAAATATTTTTTTTCTTGTAATTGTAATTTATTTTCTGTTCCTATGAAATTTGTTACAAACAATCACGTTCATTAAAAAGAAATCTATAGAGTACAATGTATAATTTATTAAAGTATTCATATTATATTTTGACTATTAATTAAATGCTACTATAAAAATGAATATTGCTAATTAATTTAGAGTTTACACCCCCTCTTTGATAAACTTTGGATAAAATTGAAAGGATATAATAATTTTTTCAAAGTGATAATTATTTTAGAGCTAAAGCAATGCTTATAATGAAATTAAAAAATGTAGATACTAAGCATGATTATTAGAGTTTTTTTTTTCTTCTATGACTTGTATTTAGAGGTACTAGACAAAGTAATAACTACGTCTTTTGAATAATCTCCAAATTTAATTCTCTATTTGATACTTTATTTAGATTTCCACACGTTATCACAATTCACAATAACAATTTTAGACGTGCCCTTCATTTCCCCTCTCAAATTATACAACATTTTACTACTGTCTTAATTCAAATAATTAACCGGCCAAAACAATAAAGTCCAAGTAGACTTATGAGAATGCAAATTTTCGAACATGAATGTTAATTTCATAATTTAATCGAATGATTTCTTTATTATTGTTCTCTTCGTCTAAATTTATACGATTCATTTTCTTATTAATCCGTTTCAAAAAGGGATGATACATATTTTTTCTTTTTTAAAACTCTGTGTAACTGTATCAAGGCAAATCATATTATATAAATTGAGACGAACAGTGGCGGAGGTTTAGGGTTTAGGGTTAGTGTGACACTCCACCAAAAAAATACATTGTGTGAGGTCAATTTTTTTAAAATAAATATTTTTACAAGTATTGACACCTTTTGATAGACGGTTAATGTTTAGTCTAGTGGTTAATGGGCTACAAAAATTCTTCAAAGTCGTGTGTTCTAGTTCTACTAATGTTTTCTAATCATTATTTTTTTTACTACAATTGGTAATCCTTACTAATTTTTTTTTTTTTTTACAATTGACACATCTTAATGAAAATCATGATTTCATCACATGAGACAGAGAGAGTACTAAAGCAAATTCAGTAAAAAAAATTTGAATTCTCCACCCAATGTCTGGTATCCATATTGTAGTTCAACTAAAACTAGATTCGAATCAGTAAATTCCACATTGGGTGAGGTTTTTTTTTTTTTTTTTTTTGGGGGGGGGGAGGAGGTTTTAAACTCTCTAACAAAGGGAATGCCGTACTTAAAACTTCTGATTAATAATGAAAAAATATTTATCACTCCATCACAATTATTACCGTTGTTTTCCAAAATTTCATACCAAAATCCAAACACATCTATACATTTGAAATTCAATGTTTATATGGATTTTCAAACGTAATGACATCTATGTTAGGCAATGTATGAACTTAAAAGGGATCCTCGAATCTAAAAAATAAGGAAATAACACACAAACTCAAATAAACGTCTAAAATGTGCGCCGCATTTTGCTGTATATTACACATAAAAAGATAAAATAAACTTTTCAGCAAATTTTGCTTCAATTTCCAATATCTAAAACCTACTAAGAAAATCTTATTCAACAAATTCTTCATCTCTACGTATACTTTTATCAACCAAATCAATTCTCTTTCGTCTTCTTTATCAGTCAGATATTAATATTCGTATTGAGATTCGACTAATTGAACTCGAAAAAAAATACTAATTAGTAATTTGATACATTTTCTTTTCCACATTTGAAGACTTTAACACAATTCACATTCTAGAATGAAATACATAGTTGAAACTGAAATTTCTTAGGTATTTCTCATAATATATAAATGTTTATCTGAATCCGGAAGGTATTTTTTAGCACTTTAAAATTCACTTTGAGGATTTTATTGTCAAATTCCAAGCGTTTTTATTTTTTTTAAATCTCCTCAGTGAAGATTCTGATTCTGTTAATACATATAATATCTGTAAATTTTCACTCTTTCTCAAAGAGCGATTATACATTGTATAAATGTAATAATAAATAATGGAGTTGAAATGCTCGATAGGAAATTTTTTCTCATTAAATGAGCTTTATACGTTGCAAATCTTGATTAAGTCACGAATTTCGAATTTGGTATCGTTTGAAAATGGGAACCTACATGTTCTATAGGATGTGAGAAAAAAGTTAATAGTCAAAGATATCAATATAAATTAAATTCCATAATGGGTTCTATGTACGTATAATTTGTAGTTAGTTTTGGTGAATAATATATCACCATCATTATATATTAGTCAAATAATTATTTGTACGACATTTCTCCTCTCTTTTTATCCAAAACATAACTCAATTAATACTCTAAATATATACTTACTTTTTAAAGAAACTTAAAATAATTTATTTTCCAATTATATTTTCTTGCACATTTAATTTGGTGGGGTTACTTGCATGGAATTTCTACGTAACTTCAATTTTAAATGGGTTTGGAAATTGGATCACATGTTGTATTTTTATTTCTATTTTTTTTAATTTTTAGCATTAAAGACACTTTCACAATTCACACTAGTAGTGGTAGGTAGAATTAGTACTCAAAATCACATGATCGAACTTTCTTTTTGGACTTTTTGTTATACGCATGTAGTCGCGGATCTAGAAAGACGTGAATAGTGGTGAATTCTGGAATTAAAGCTAATAAAAATATTATTAAAGACGGATGTGGATTAATTAGTTAAAGCCTTGATAACACTTTGTTAAAAAAATGTTATTAAACAAATATATAATCGAAGATGTATGAGTAAATATAAATTAAATTAAAATATAACATAGTTCACTCTATGATAATTAGATCGTCTCAGCCTAAGCACACTAATCAGTATTGGATCAATGCACCAACTCAACTAATCATGTATTTTAGGATGCACATTGAATTATATGATCCTTCTTAAGTATATGCATGTGTGTATATATATATATATATATATATTCCGAAGTTAACATATGTATGTATACTCACTTCCTCAAATGTACGAGTGTCCGTCTCTAAGTGTGAATGTGTTAACCCGAACCCTCTTAGCAAAAAGTTATCATGAATATATAAGGTATATATTCTCTTTTAGTGTATATATAGACTTTAAAATTCACTTGAAATTTCAAACTTAAATCCTAAGCACTATATTGTTATTATTTTCAACTCCTTTAATGAAAATTTTAAATTTATCGTTACGTATAATATTGGTAACTCTCTCCACACTCTCTTTCTCAAGGAGCAATAGTACACTACACAGCTAAGAAATTAGTAGAAATTTTCTCAGAACATATGTAACACGAACCAATTATTTTAGTCAAAACTCACTTATTTGACAATTCATATATTATGTATTTAATGTCTTTTCTACATGTTGGACGTCCAAACATGACTTATTTCTTTAATTTTCTTGCAAACATTAAATAATCACCTAAACCAACGACTTTATTCTTAAATCTTATAAGGTACACACAACTAGAGACATAAAAAATATGAAAAAAAGAATAAAATAAATTTCCACTTTTAAGGAAAAATTTTATTAATGAGAAAAAGAATGTTGTGTTCCTATGCATTTTTTATATCATCCACAAACTTAGCCAACTTGATAAATTATTTGCTACCAAACATCTCTATGCTTCCAAAATCCTATCTTAGTAGAACATTTCGTCATTTGTAAAAATTAAAAATTTTGATGAGAAGATCTGGATATATCACAAGTGAACATGTTAGATATAAGTATCGAAAAATCAAAGTGTAAATTGCTGCGAGCTACTAATTATATA
>NC_028643.1:68565702-68591558 GCF_001406875.1 Solanum pennellii | reverse complement strand
TATATATATATATATATATATATATATTCACACTATTGTTGATTTATTATTTTAATATGTTGTAGCGAATAACATATACTATTTTTATGTTACTATTTTTAGTTTTTATATGAATGTATACTATTTTTATAATTATCATTTCAATTATCTAATATATATATTGAACTTCTTTTTTCCTCTTCAATTCATATATTTTACTTTTATAATTGAAATTTTTCAATAAAATTTTTAAATCCAACTCTAAATAACATAATTTATAGAGGTAGATGATGGTACACTAACATGTGAGCTTTATCTTTTTTTTTTAAAAAAAAAATAATAATTCCAAAAGTAGCTTTCTTGAAATTCCAATTTCACCTTTTTAAAATTTCTTCATGCAACATCGAATTTGGCAAAGAATTTATAATTGTGTTTTAACACGGCATATAAAGATATAATAATAAATTAATTATAAAATAAGATGAGGACCAATTAATTGTATTGTACATGGGGTCCAAAAGTAGGCACCGTCTTTTATTGACACGACAATTTATTCATTAAAAAAAGAATATTACTACAACACAAAACTTCCTTTATTTAGTTCACACCTTTCAACCAATTAATTTGCACTTTATCTTATATTAATCATTAACATTACTAAAATTACCTCAATTTTTTAAAATCAATTTATCATATCATGATACCTTTGATACTACTCATGACCGAGCTAGGTGAAAGTTCGTTAATTCGGAATATATTTTATATTTATGTTAGAAAGTTAAAGTAATAATTTGTGATCCCATAATAAAATTGATTAAAAATTTAATTGTAAGAAAGAAAAAGAAAATTTAGAACTCTAAACTCTTAATACTGATTCAGCTTCAAAATTATAACTAGCTATATTTGTTTCAAAATTATGACATTGTTTTAACGAAAATATAAAAGTTGTCCCAAGAATAATCAATGTTATATTTTAATTTCAAAGAACTATGTTTTAATAATATTTTCTTTTTCAATATTCTTGCTTTATTTGTCATTATATACATCAATAAGAACACCAAATGTAAGAGGACATCTATTCTAGGTTTCCGGTTGACGTACAATCATTGTTTTTCATTATATACTATTAAATTATGCAAGTTCCTCAAATGAACTTCTTTTGGGTGCCGTAGATCGATTTAAGAAAAAATTTTAAAATATAGAAATAAAGTAAAAAAAATAACTTGTAGATTTTAAGTATGACATAATGTTTGACTTGGATAAATAAATATCCAAAATATGAAATGAAAAGTTTAAAGTTATATTATTTTTATATTAAAAATATTTTTTTTAAAAATGAACTAATAAGAAAATACTGTCATGTAAAATAAAATTTATAAAGTATGAGATAATACATTCAATCCATATTATATCTATCTTTTAATTAAGATTAAGATTTAATAATTCGTCTATGTTCATACTGAATAGGCTTTTTTTTCCCTTTGAGATTCAATTGAAAATTCCTTAAGTCTTAAGTTTGCATTGTATTGTGACTAAGAGAATTATTAAGATGCATTTTCCCATATCTATATTTGGGACCAAAAAATTAATGTAATGCCTTAATATTCAATGTATCTTAATTACGTGTTACGTATACAAAACAAATTTAAAATTAAATATGGTGGAAAAGGTTATATTATAATTTATACATATGGACTATGGTTCGTATACACTAAATATCAAAAAGTCTTTAATTATTAAATGACCATATGTAGAAGTCTTTTCGTAAAGGAAAATTCTTTCCTTAACACTTCCTCCGTTTCAATATATTTAGCATAGTTCCAAGTAAGATGATTAAATTAATTAATGTTTGCTACGATGTGAATTTAGCTACATAATCTTTAAATTTTTTAAAGAAAATAAGACTTTCATATTTAGAAACTATATAAAAACTACTTTAAATCACCATACAATTTAACAATTTAAAATGTTTAAAAATATTGTTTGATGGTCAATATTGTAGTTAAGACAAATAAAATTGAAACGAAGAAAGTATATTAATTTTACCTTATATTGTCTTTTTTCTTTAAAAAAAAAGGAAATACCTTGTCCTTTCTTTGGGAGTCAAGTATAGAATATTTTCAATAAGATGATTTAAAATAAAAAAATAAATAAATATATGAACAAAATCAAAACGATTCAATATCTAATTATACACATACATAAAAAGTATATCTAACTTATTTATACAATATAATTTTTCAATAAAGCAGTTTCGTCCCAACTCCGATTTCGAGATAGGGGTGGGGGTGGGGGGTGGGAGAGGAAATGGTAAGGAATTTGTGGATGTTTAGGGAAGTCCACATAGAGACTAAGAAAAGTCCATAATATCAGACTATACACAGCCGTAATTCTCTTCTTTATTTTTATGGTTCCAACCTTACATATTTTATTTCTATATATATATGTGTGTGCACTCCAATTAAGTTTGGCCAATCCATTTTATATTTTTTTGGTGATGAGACATTTCTCAAAAATGAAAAATAAGTGTTGTAAAAGAATAGGTGTTAGACAATACAAGAAATCATCAATACCTAGACTTAGATGGACACCACAACTTCATGAACTTTTCATTGAAGCTGTTCAACTTCTTGGAGGAGGACATAGTAAGTGTATCAATTTTAAAAAAAATTGTATATCTTTTAGTTGTTTATTTCTTGATCTATATATATATATATATATATATATATTTCTTTCTAATTTTGATGTTTTTTGGCTATATATATATAGAAAGAGTTTTAATAAAGGTCATGATCAAGAATTAGGGTATGATTAGTAGTTAATTATGATAATCTATCTATTTAGTAAGAAATTAAGGAGTGATGGTTTTTTTTTGTTTTTTGATTTAATATGATAGAAGCAACTCCAAAGAGAATTCAACAAATGATGGCAGTAAAGGGATTGAATATTTCTCATGTTAAAAGCCATCTCCAGGTAATTCATAGCTTATGTTGTTCCGATTCTTAAAAAGATATATTGAGGGTACTAAAAAGTGCATGTCAGATTCTTCAAAAGTGATGATACTATTAGAAATAGAGGGTTTTCCTATGCGAATCTATGAGAAATCTACGTTATGAAACATGTTATTTCATCCATTTTTATACTAACCAGCTTAATTACTGTAAAAACACATGGTGGGAAATAGATTTTTGCTAAAATACTCTGAAGTTTTTTAATTGTTCTATGTGAAAATTATTATTGTTTTTTTCTCACTGATTGAATTAAAATATCTTTAAAAATAACCATTGAACATATTTGAGTGAAAAAATAATGAATTTTTTATTAGAGTGTGTTTTTTTATGTTGCTGATGTAAATATAATAACATTTCTGAAGAATCGAAGCAATAAATAGAATAAGTTCATTATTATTCTTTCTAGTTTTGCATTGCAATATCTATATACTCTATCATTATCAAATTTGAAATTTGTTAACTAAAATGGAATTTTCTGTTCCTTTTTCTTGAAATTAAAGGTTTCAAGAATAGAAATATAATCATGATGTTTTCGAAATGAGAAATAAAGTAAAGGAAGGAATATTGAAGCACGTTTATATTATGTTTTATGTCGACATTTGCAATTTGATTTTTTTTTAATAACAAGAAGTTTGACATACCTTATTAATTTTGCAAAGCATAAAAGGGAAGATTAAATAACTTGATTTAAACTTAAGAATTCATATTTTTGAGTGAAAAATAATAAGCATGTACACAAAGTTTTAATTTAATTTCCTGGAATGTAACAACCTAATTGGTAATTTTCTTTCAGATAAGAGTTCATATACTTTTTTTGTTTGCGTGTGTGTTTGTTTTGTTTTTGTTTTTCAATTATATACTTTTAAAAAAAAACCAAGAATATTTGTTTCTATCTTGATTCTTCTCTCTCGATTCTCCCAATAATTAGAGGATATTAGTGATATATTTTTCGAACTAGGATAATTAAGATTTCTTTGTAATTCAAGAAACATCAGTGATACATATTTTTCGAATCAAGATGATTTGAACTTAATCTCCAATATGAAAGGTTTTTTCTATTATTTTGAAATGTTTGATTATCAAAAAAGTCTGACATTGATCTCTTTATGAATATTTGAAGAATTTGCCAAATATTTAGGACAATTATTATAGACTTTTAGTGTAGCACATGATGCTTAATATTAGATAATAGATTAGGTTAGGTATATATGAAGCCCTACGATTATTTTAAGTAATAAAAAACCTTTAAAAGTTTGAAATCCAGTCTACTAATGAGCTGTTCCATTCTAAGCCATGCATAATTTCCTTATTTTTTTTTAAACTTTTTTTTAAATTTCTGTTAATTAATTAATTGTTTGATGTATAATTGAAAATCAGATGTACAGAAACTTGAAGGAGAGAGGCAACCTCAATATTGTTAGGTCTGTAAACAACTTCCATGAAGAGACACCACAATTCTCATGGTCTTCACCACAGTAAGTCTCTAAATATATATATCTCCACAAACTTAATCATAAATCTCAGGTTCGAATCTTTTAAAATAAAAATATTCTCATAGGAATTGGAGTTATCACATGGAGAGAACGAATTAAATTAAGTCAACGAGTATCAAACACTGCACGTAGAGCTGTTAATATGAGCTAGCCCACACCATACGACTTAACTCATACAGACTTTGACATTTTAGGAGTCAGGACGGGCTAGCCCATTTTTGGTTTGGACCAGAAAACAGTGGGTCCAACCCACAAGTACGTGAGCAACAGGCTTGTCGGATCAGCCCACTTTTTAAAAAATTATATATTTTTAATGATTATTAAATTAAGTTATAATTATAATAATATTATCATAAATATTGACAAAACAATATTACATAATGTTAATGTTACTACTTTTTAATCAAATTCACAAATAAAATTATCTTTATAATATTTATTAATTTTTTTTTCAAGTAAAAGTATAAATATCTAAATAGAAATATTAACCTAATTATTTTGAGTTTGAACTCTCTTTAATTTTTATTTTAATATTATACTATATTTTTAATTAATTTTTATTGGCCCACGGGCCAGCACTATCGATATTTCTCAAGCCCTACAAATCAGCAGACGTATTCAGGCCGGGCTAAAAAGTTTTTTTCTTAGATGAACTTCAAAAATCTTAGCCCAACCCTATTAAATTCCGGGTTAGGCAGACCGACCCAACGAACCTAACCCATACTGACCGCTCTAACTGCACGAGTGGAAAAAAAAGATTTACGTGTATATATATATTCTCTTCTCTTGTTTAGTGCTTCTTATTATAATTATTATATTATGATATCCACAAATTTCGAGTTCAAGCCTTTGGATTACTAAAATTATTTTCATAGGGATTGGAGCAATTCTTCCCCTTTGAATACATGCATATATAGTTAGAATTAAAATTAAATAAAATCTTAAAACGAGTATCAAATATTGTACAAATAGAAATAGAAAAAAGACTTCTACATATATTTTCTTCTCTTGCTCATTGCTCTTTATTATAATTATTCTTTTTATCTCAATTATATAAAGGAGTTTAGAGTAAATATGAAGGGTTAATCATCTGATTCTCAATATAATAATTTTAAAATGAAATTTATATATCTAGAAACTATTGAGATATACCATCATAAGTTAGATATATATACCATAATTCAAAATTAAATATTTTAAAAGATTGAAAAAACAGCACATTAAGGTTGCTGAGTATATTCAGATTAATCATTTTCTTAAAAATCATTATTGTTTCCTTTCCTCTTATTTTTTTCCAAATTTATGGATTTAAATTCCATTTATTTGACTGCAGAAGGAAAGACCTAGATGATAAATACATTCATTAATTATTGCATTATTAGCTTTACCAAAACACTATGACTTTTGGTTATGAATAATAATATTCCAGGTAGTGTTCACTGACTCAGCTAAACTACAAATAATCAACTCTAATGTAAATATTTCCATAGACTTTGAGATGATATTTCTACCTAATTGTCACTTTTTTTAAAAAAAGAAATTAATGAAGAAGAAAAGACAAATATTTGATTTCTATAGTTAAACGTCTATTTAAATTCAAATATATGCTAGAAAGTCTAACGTTAAAAGCAAAACACTTCTCAAAAAAGGCGACTCAATCATATTATTAGTATTTGTGAAATTAGGTCTTAGGCCTAACTCACACCTCAAAAGCTAGCTCAAAGGGAGGAGGATTGTCCAAGCCTTATAAGGAGTCTACTTATCTCATTAACCACCAATGTGAGACTTTTGTCATTCTTTAACACCCCACCTCACGCCCAATGCTTAGCATCTGGTGCGTAGGCAATTTTAATTTTGGAGGGCCCCAACATCGGGTGAGATGGGCCTTGCTCTGATACCATGTGAAATTAAGTCTTAGGCCTAACTCACACCCCAAAAGCTAGCTCAAAGGGAGGACTGCCCAAGCCTTATAAGGAGTCCACTCATCTCATTAACCACCAATGTGAGACTTTTTTCATTCTTTAATAGTATTATTTAATTTTTTTATTATACTTTTGCAGGCATGTGTGTGAAACATTATTAGAACATGGTCCTTCAAAAATCAGCAAACAAATAGACCCTGGAAGTGATAAATTGCCCAATTATAAAGCAATAATCAATGCATATATTGCTGAAAATAATATTTATTGCTATGATTACCAGGTTTGATGATTTTCCTTAATTTCTAATTATTTGTTACCTCAAATTAAGATACTTAATGTGAAGACAACTTAGGTTACATTACTAATAGACTAAACTATTAACTGAACGCATTTTTGTTCAATTTCTCATAGTTCACAAACACTTTTTTACTTTTATACTTTTTTATTTTATAAATACTATAAATTTAATACTAAAATCATTTCAAAAGTTAAATTCATAGAACTTAAATCTCGAATCGAAATAGTATATCAAACTTCATATTAGTTTTATTTGTGTGTGTGTGAATTTAGGAAGCACAAGGAAGTTTAAGTAGTGGAATGACAAAAGAAGAAGAAGAAGATGATGGTGGTGGTGGTCCAAGTAGTGAAATTTGTGAGTTTTCACATGAAAGGGAGATCAATTTTTGGCCTTTGAATGATTATAATCATCAAAATTCTCAATATGATTCCTCCACAAAGCAAGTCTTGAAATCCACCAAGGACAATTCTCACGTCAATCTAGATTTATCTATCTCTTTATGTTTTTAGTATTAAAATGAAATTACAATCGTCTGATTGGTGAGATAAGGATAATAATAGATGTTATTTAGTCAGAAGAATATCTTATCGATTTTATCTCACCAATCAAACGATTGGTAATTAATATAGAATAGTCCTCTAGCTAGCTAATCTTGTATTTTATATATACATTAATGTGAGATATGAATAACGCTGGCATTTGTATGTACGCGCCCAGTAATTTTTATATGAATCTCGAACAAAGAAATTCTACTCTATTAATTATTTAATTCTTACTATTTGATAATTAAAAGGTGAATTATTTCATTTTTTTTTTAGATTTTTTATTGAGTCTTGGGCACTACATATTAAAAGGGGCCTTTCCTAAAAATTATAGATTTACTCATTTACGGGTGAACTGTAACTTCGTCTATGTACCTCAAAAGTCAAAATACATAGCAAAAATTTTAATGCTAGTTCGCTCACAAAAAATACAATTCTTTTTATTAGCTTCTCATGTAAAATTATATTAATATGATGAAAATTGAAATCGTGAACTTCTTCAATAATAAGAGTACCAAAAAAAAAAAGAATTAAGTGGTAGTTTGAGTCAATTACAATTCAAAGTAAAAAAAATTTTAATTTTCTAAATGAACATTGTTTCAAATCGCATGGCACAAAAATATAGTTTATGTGAAAAACTTAGTTATAAGAAGATTTATTGTCTCCATCGATCTCAATAATCTTTTACCATCGATTTAAGTAAACAAATAGTAAAATTCACTTCATGAAAAAAAATTCCAATCCCATCTCCACAATATACACCTAAAAATTAGCTATGATACAACTCTACATGAAAAGCTAATAAAACAATTATGGATTAAATTCTTTTAAATTTTTTGATATTTTTTTACCTTTAGGTGAACTAATAAGTTAAAAATTCATCGATATGTCACATTTCACTCATAAATAAGCGAAATATCCATTTTAAATTAGCGAAGGATACCTTATAATATATAATGCTCAAAAAGTGTGTGTTTTTGGAGCCAAACGCGCGATTTTCATCTATATATTATCTATTGACCATTTCTTTTCTTGTTGAAAACAGCAAAGTCAATTCTTGATGTATTCAATTTTTATGTACACAATGAGAATAGTAAAGGTATTTGAATATGTGATAGGACCAAACTTCAATTCCTCTTTGCTAAAGTCTTGTTAAGTCCTTTCACAATCTTCCAGAACCAAATCAAGTTCATCACAGCAAGTACCAATGGCACAACACACACCAAGAAAATCCCAAATGAAGATACCTCCTTAACCTGTTTTCAGTCCATAACACAAACAAAGCACACAATTAATCAATTTTCTTGACGGGAGATAGTTGCTCAGATGGTAAGCACCCCTCACTTCCAACTCAAAGGTTGTGAGTTCGAGTTACCAAGGAAGCAAAAAGGGTGAAAGCTACTAAGATCGAGGGGTAATAAAGAAGTCCATTTTCTTGAGAAAGTTTGCGTTTTCTTTTCAGCAGAGTTTTATCGTTTATTATTTAGAATATTACCTGATCGTAGTGGATGTAGAAGTGGTAGAACACGTAAATGAATAAAAAAATTCTGGCAACCTGCAAACACCATCTATGATTTAGCAATTCATCAAGAAACAGAACAGAAGCTTGATAAGAAGTCTACTCGATCGGTCATCACAGCAGAAATATAGGTGATATAGCTAATACTTTACATACCAGCCAAACAAACACCATCATGAAACCATTTATGAGGTATGCTTTCGACTTTTTCAATCCAGCTACATCAAGATACCTATAAAGAAACAAAGGATTGGTCAAGAAAATGGAACGTGGGAAAGATAACTCGTAAAGAAGCAAGGGTGGGGCTTGATATTTCTATTGGTACCATCTCAAGTTGATTCCCGGGGTAGTTGCCTCAGAAAGTAAAACCAGGAACACATAAAACTGAGCCTCACCAGTCAACATAGCATATGACAGTGCCACCAAAGAGAGAAGGTGATGAACCAGCTGCACAAGAAAGAAGCATATGTCAATCACCAAACCAAGTCTAAATAAAATTGAAGGAAAACGACAAGCACTTACATATTCCGTTCCACCTAAAGAAGGATAAAACCAAAGGATCATAGCAAGATCAGTGAGAAAATATCCCAAAGAAACCTATGAAGAAGACATTAAAACTTATTATAAAAGAAAAAAGGTGTTGGTAGATAACACATAAATGGAGATGAAAATAAATTTAGTTAACAAGGAATTATATATATATATTACAAGCTTTCAGAACATATAAAATGAAGAAAGATACAGAATTACATTCGAGATTAACATTCTCTGATGAATTGCATCTTTGAGACAATCTACGGCATCAGCTTTACACCTCACCAAAATGTTCCAGCTGAAGCTATTACGTTTCTCAAACAGGTCAGGTACAGAGAAACTGCTATGGCCCCGTCTAATATATTTTAGCAACTCACACTCATATGAATCCCACTCATAACCAGAATACATAGATGATACAGACTCAGTTTGGTAAGATTTCAGTCCAATAAAGACGTCATAGCAGCTACAGTTATTCATTAATAAAAGATTATGAATGTATACTGGTCATTGTAGTATGCATAATAACTTTCCACAATTTGAACTTCTGACATAAATGATTTTCTACTTCTGTTAATTCTTCAACCAACTAACTTGTCTTTTCTCTCTTTTCTTTGTATGTGAAATCACTGACGGGAAAAACAAGTAACGCGCTGATCTAAACCATGAGTTCTGGGTGATTTTGATGTGACATAATATACAAAGACGGGGCAAAGTTATCAATGGAGCAATGTGACAATGCAAAATAAAAAAATTGACCAGAAAATAAATAAAAACATGATGAAGAATTACTTTCACTGGCTTGAAAGCCTTTTGGAGAAAAGTAATTAGAGGAGGACAAACAACGGGAGACCATGAAAGGATCCACATCCGTACAGTTCATTTTAAAATGCTAGGTTCTCCCTATCCTATTAGAAGATGATCCGTGCCCATCGTTTCTGGTGTTAGATCAGAAAGGTGAACACACAATAAAAAAGGAGCTTTGTCCTGAAGTAGATACAAAGCAGCCAATTTACCTCTTTAAACCTTTGGCAACCTACTTGTCAAGAAATCCATACAAGTGGGAATTGAACCATCTATGAAAACCTCAAATAATGCGTGCTTTAGAAAGGAACCTCACTAGAACTGTTAGAAATTTCAGCAATGTAGCAGATTACCCTACATTGTAGTATGATTCTCGCTTCGGGTGTGAGAGGTCCCGACTTCATTTCTTGGAATGCACCCCCCACCCCCAAACTAAAATATATCACTTTGAGCGGTGGGTCTTCTGGAAACAACCTCTCCACCTCCATGAGATAAGAATTAATGTCTATGTACACTCTACCCCGAGACTCACTTGAGGGATGTCACCAGGTATATTGTTGTAGCAGAAGTATGGATGGATAACTTAAACTAAGATCACAGCTCAGTGAAGCTCAAAAAGGCCCAACAACCAAAGTTAAATACACGAATGTAACGAAGTTGAACCCAACTTTTGAAATTATAGATTCCCTATTTCTGCCAACAAATATAATACCAGTAAGTCGCCATATTACAGCTCCCTTATTGTCTACGCGACCAATAGTGACAGGTATACAAGAACATGAGTAGATAATAAAGCACTCACCCCCAAGATAGAGGTTGATAAAGTGGAACTCCGCATAATGACAAGGCCAGACAGCTGATCATCAGAGAAAAGATCTGACCAGAATGCCAAGTACAGTGACATGGCTGTAATGAATATTGCATGAATTGTAGATATGGACCTACACCATAAGTGAAGCTTTATATTTACTTGACCATGACAAAGAATAGTAAAAATGAGGAGAAAAGCATGACTAATTACCGGTTATTCCATTCAACTTGTTGGAATTTTGAGAGCCCAGCATAGCGCTTAAAGTAAATAGAGGTGAATATCTGGCTAAGATCATATACCTGAAACATATAGATATTTAAGAAATATCTAGTTATACAAAACGGTAAAGTATACATATCTTCAAGAGGATTGAGCACAGTAGTGGTGTTTCCTTTATGGACATACTAATTTCACTTTTAGAATTTGACTCTATGTTGGTAGCCAATATGGTGACAAAAGAAAACACTTCAAACCTGAAGCTTAAGCAAATTCTGGAAAACATCATCAACTACAAGAAGAGGGCTGGAATACAAATGAATCACTGCTACAGAGAAGAAACCAAGTAGCAGATTTTCTTACTGAGCTAACTTCAAGCAATGATCAAATTTTGATGTTCAAACCTCCCAACACCTTCCAGGAGAGGCTAAGGATCTGTTTAAGCTAAGACAAGTTCCTGATGCCTAGTATTAGGACTAGATTTAAAGCTGAGTTTGTTGTACAAAGAGAGGACACCAGAAGGTAGGTATATTGTTAGGCCTTCTGGTTTTGGGTGATGGAATCACCAAGTAGCTTCTAAGCTGTGTTGTATTGAGGTCCCTATTGCTATACAACACCACTCAGACATTGTCTGGGTAATTGAACAAGAAAAAAGATTGAGCACAATAAACATGATTATACATTAAAATCAAGCACAGAAATGCAAAATACTACTCCATTAGAATAATTGAATAAAGATTTGATGACGGACCTCATCTTGAAAAAGTCACTGTAGTAAGGAAATAGTCATACCAGCTTGCAGGCGAAAACACCACCAATAACAGAAGAGTAGACAATGAAAGAATCTGATAGCATGTAGCTTCGAAGAAGAAGCTCAGCGCGAGTTTGATAACTGTTGATTTCCATAATAGTTGTTGTACTCAATATAAACTTACTGCAAATCTTTTCTGTACTTTGTTTCTCCTGAAAATAATGAATGAAAAGATTAAACATAAACTACATCAATCTCATAAATATGCTAGATATCAGCTTCAAGTGTAAAAACAAAGATTGTATGTGGCAACATGGCATGACATAGGTGGTCACATGACAACCACTCTCACGAAGACACCATAAGCAGTTTTAACTTATCCTTAGATACTTCTCTATCTTTTACTAGGAACTCAAAAAATTGCATGAGTTTAAACCCGATGTAGATGCTATACCATATTTCAACTGTAAATGTTCAGGGCTTTCGAATGTATTAGAGATTTTGAGCGCTCTGGGGATAAACTTTGAGGAATCAGGTAACTAGAAAAGAAATTATGTCTATACAGTTGGTTTTACAGAGCTACAATCAATACAATTTGATCCTAATTATTGCTTCTGGACTATCTTGTTGAGATCCATTTCCTTAACCAAAAGCATTTTTATGGAATCATGAACATCAGTTAATATTTCTGCTTGATGCAGTAAATACATATCAAAAGCATAAGGAAAAAACATGATCAATTACTCAAAATTACTTGAAATGGCTTCCTTAAAATTTTCAATTTCTCAGCATATTAGTTTAAATAAGATAACCGACCTATTAGCAATGCTTGCCAATTTTCTGGCTTGGTTTATGTTAAACCTAGAAGTATGTTCCCTATGATAAAAAATGTTGTCCAAGGAAAAATTTTCATCCATGAAATCATTTTCTAATGTTTGGTTACTTCGAACTGCTGAAATGTTTTCTTTAAGCTATGTTTTCGGAAAATGACTTCTCTCACTTACGAGAGAATTATTTTCCTTTACGAGTATTTAAACACTCATACCATATCAGTTGTTTCAATCAGTGTTTATATGTCATTGCCAGCCTTTACTAAAAAACTTTCATTAAGACACTACCCTCATGCTATGCTACACCTTGTAGGATTCTCATAGGTAAACCTATTTTGTAGCTAATCAAACACTAGAAATTGGTCCAAGAATTTACTTTTCAGTACAAAACACCCACGGAAAACATCTTCCTTCACACTAAATGCACCCCTACTGGGAAAAAATTAATGGTGGAAAGAATGCTTAAGGAAAAAAGCAGTATGAGAAGGTACAAAAAGATAGTGTAAGGGGGGCAAAATCCAGAACTCAATCTAAATGAGCAACAACACAGAACAAAAGATTTCAACACCTAAGAGTCCCTTTCTCTTCTAGATTTCCTGTTTTCTTTCTGTCTCTTGCTTCATATTATTCATCAAGGTTCAGTTAAGTTTTTATCAAGACATCAAAATGTATGCTCACATTCTCGGGAATGAAAAAATAATTAGAGCCGCACGTGAAGGGACATATTGCAGAAAAATATAAGGACGTGACCAAAATGCAGTAGGATCAACGAGCAGATGGTTAGACATTTCTCTATCCAAATAGAGAAAATAGAAACATAATGAAAAACAGAATTTGCAGGACAGAAAAGAAAGGATGCCTCCCTTTTGACAAGCAGAGAATCAAAACTATCATAATGATTTTACAGCTTATAACAGCAGCTCTTTGAATCATGCAACTCATGAGATATTATAAACTATGTAGTCTAGTGCGATAAAATTCATCAACAATCAAACAATTTATTTTACGGTATATATCTTCTAAACTTAACCATAAGATTTGACAATCACTGCTACCTTACCATCTTTCCCTGATGTACAACATTACGTAACAACGAAAAACTATACAATCTATCAAAACATTATATTCATCAAGCCAACACAACACAATATGTAAGGATATGTAACAATCATTCAAACAAAGTGTAAGGGGCAAAGCAGCCTCTTTAGCTACAGAAATTTTGCAGCTTATAGCCATCAGCTCTATACAATAGACTATGAAACGATATATAAGAACCATCCAAACAAAGTGTACAGGACAAAACAGCCTCTTTATCTCCAGAAATTTTGCAGCATATAACCATCAGCTCTTTTAATCAAACTCATGGCAATAAAACTATATAGTTAAAGTCAATACTCAACTACAATAAAATTCAGCAACAATCAAACAATCAAATTTCTGTTATATATTTCAAACAATCACAAACAGCACCAAAACCAAGGGTACCAAGAAATCAACAAGATTACCTGAAAACAATTGCTCGAATGGTAACCACCCTCACTTCCAACAGTCCAACCTTAAAAAAGATTGCGAATTCGAATCACCAACGAAGCAAAAAGTAGAAGCTCCTAAGGGATAGGGTAAAAGAAAAAAACAAAAACAGATTAAAAATTGAATCTTTATTCTACTCTTTCATACCCAAAACCTAAAATAGAAAAACAAACAGAAAGAAGTAAAACCAAGAATTGATGGAAACAAAAACAAAAAAGAGTAGGAGTAGGCCTTTTGACTTACCAACAACTCAAAAGAAGTATTTAAAGCAGAAAAAGGTCAGCTTTTTATGAAGAGAAATTTGTTTGTTTGTGTATTCTTTATCTTTATATATATCTCTCTGATTGATTGCTTATTATATTTTTCTACATAAACCCAAAGAGGAAGAGAAGAATCTGAGACTTAAGGGACACGTTGCTACTCCCATGGTGTTCATTTTGTTCTAGAATCTACCTATCTATCATTCCAACGTGGCATCAGGTGATTCTTGAAATTAAAACCTTTCTCTATTATTTTTTTGGTTAAATATTTCTCAAGTATTCTTCCATTGGATTACATTACAAGTCATTTGCTATGAAAACAAAAATTATTGTGTCCTTTTTCTTTTTTCAAGAGTCTAACTAATTTAAGTTTGATCGAGAATTTATTTAAAATTTTTAAAATTTTTAAAATAAATTTATATATTTGTGAACTATGTAAAATGTAATATAAGTCATAATGATTGGCAATTTAAAATAATTAAAAGATATATGAAAATTTAAGTCAAATATAGACTTATTTGAATCTTAAAATTTGAAAGTATTACATAATTGAGATGGAGAAAATATATTTTTTGTTGGTTAGTATTTTCTTCGTTTTGATTTGTTTACTTATTAACTTTATATATATTATTATAAGAAAATAAAAAAAAAACATGATCATTCTCTTTTATACGAACTAAAAAGAATGGTATATCAAACAAATTGATAAAAAGAGTAATACATGTAGCATAATATTACCATGTTTTTAATTACTTTTTAATTTTTTATTTAATATATATTAAAAAAAATTTAAAAGAATGATATATCAAACAAATTGATAAAAAGAGTAATACATGTAGCATAATATTCCCATGTTGTTAATTACTTTTTAATTTTGTATTTGATATTAAGAAAATAATAATTAACATAATTAGTTTACTATTTTATGCTTTTTAATTAATAAAATTTTAAAATTAATTTACTCATTAAAGAGATTCTACCTTTTCCAAAAACATAAGCTATCTAAATTAATTCATAATATAATATATAAATAATATTATTTTTTTAATTATCATAACATGTAAAAAGGAATAAATAAAAGTCAAAATTGAACCGGTAAAAGGAGGGTAATAAAAATAACATACTAGTATCAAATTAAGTGTGTAATTACAGCCAATGCATAATTGTCAACCTCAAAACCTGTTCCACATCTTTTGTCGCTATATTTTGTGGAATATATTTTTGAAATAAAATACTTCAATATTTTTTCAATTCAATAATGATTGTCCACTTTATTAAATATAATTATTTAATATTAGTCATTTAATTTAGAAAATTAAGAAATGTTTTACCTTTTGTGTTTCTTTTTTTCTGCTATATTAAATATTCCTTTATTTATCGTTTAGTTTAACATATTTGTCAAAGCATTATATTTAATAAAGTCAAAAGATAATATAGTACTCCCTTCATTCCATATTTAGTTAATTTTTAAGGTTTTTCATACTCTTTAAGAAACTAAATTAAGACATAAATTGAATCTAGTTTTTCATTTTTACCCTTATTAATTATTATCAAATTTATGATTCAAATAATTAAATATTAATTAATCACTAATTCCAATACTAACTAATAAAGAATAAAATTGGGAGAACACTCTAAAAATAATCTTAAAAATTGAACAATTAAGTTAATTTGAAAAATGAAAAAATGTCTTAGAAATTAACTTAACATGAAATGGAGGGAATAATATCACTCATATTATTTATTGTTTATTATTTCTTAAGTAATGTGACAAGTCAATAGTGGATAATTATTATTGAATCGAGAGAGTATTTTTTTAGAAATTATGCAAAACGTGTAATTTTTAAATACTAAACCAAATAATCTTTAATGTTATTAATATCACTATAACAAGGGGAAAGAGCTGGACATATTACTCAACTTTACTATTTAGTGTTAATATACTCCTTGTTGTCAAAGTGACTCATATATACTCTATTGTTATACAAATAATTTGTATACATTCTTTGACTCTAACGGAAGTGAAAAAAATAAATTCTACAAAAAAAATATATAATCCATATGGTATATTTGATCCTCTTACACATATTATCTTTTTACTTTTTTATTTCAACAACTAATTTAAATTTATTATTTTGATGGTCAAATTTTTTATGTTTCACTATTTTTTTGTAAAAATTATTATAAATACATTATTTTTTTATATAAAAAAACTAAATTATAATAGCCAAAAAAAATTAGTTCTTAATTATAATATAACTACAAAAAATTAGTTTTAGATTTTTTTTTCTTTACTCTAAAGAATAAAAGAAAAGAAAAAGAATAAAAAGCTCAAATAATGATAATCAAATTAGAAGTCAAAAATAATTTATGCATGAAAATGAGCAAAATATACCTTGAACTTTGCTAGAAAGATTATATATACTTGCCTACATGAACTTTTTTAAAATCAAAAGTCAAAAATATAAATTTAAAACTAATTTTTCACTCCCGTTAGATGAAGGGCATATGTAAGCTCCTTTTGTAACGGTAGATATATATGTAGTCATTTTGTACTACAGTAAGAATATATATGTGTCACTTTCATAACAAGAGATATATCACCTCTAAATGACAAAGTTCAGAAGTATATCCGACCCTTTTCCCTTGTAACAAATATCAACTTTACTAGTACTCTTTATTTAACACATTTTTTTATACAACTTACCAAACAATCATCTCCTTTTTCAATTCTAATTTTTCCTCTCAAAATCTTCACTATTAGTATTCCCTTCGAATCACATTAATTGATTATTTTTCTTTACACGCATGGTAAAAGTTATAAATAAGAAGATAATTTTATAAATTTACCTCTTACAAAACTTTTTAATAACTTTATAAAAAAAAATGTGAACACTTTTAAAAAAGAATTAATTCTAAGAATAATATAAAAAAAATTAATTAATATTTTCTTAATTTAGTAAAGTAATCAACTAATCTGAGATAACTAGATGAAGTAAATTGTTTTCTACTTCTTTTTCTATAATTCACAAATTGAGAACTCACTCCTTTTAATTGTTTAAGCGGATTGGTCAACATAGCTCAATCATTGTTGTCACACTATTAGAATTTCACACTTCAATTCTTCATTTTAAAAAAAGCCTTCTTTACTTCTTTTTGCTTACATCACAAATTAACAACTCATGCAGTCAGTAGAGCACAATTCATACTGTTATACATGTATTATATACGTGGATTTTTGAATTATCAATTGTCATATATTAATTTTATATATAAATGACCCTTTTTTTTTTAATTCTATCTACCAACAAGTGTCATATAAATTACATAAAAATTAATAAATAAGTACTTTATTTTTATAAGATTATCATATACAATAAGAAAATAGACTGAGATTAGAAGCCTATTAGTTGAACTAGAAAATTATAAATAAAAGAAAGAGAGGTTAAAGTCTTATCTTTTATCTCAACATCATGGTTGTTTGAACACCTTTATACAATCTTTAAAATTCTAACCTTAGGAAGTTTCTCAAGACTTGAATTTAGGAGGCTTGCATAATTGATGTTCCAATTACTAAGTTGATCACCGTCTTTACCTTAATTGTGTGAAAATAAAGATGGGTTTTTAATGGTACAAATAATTTTAGATATTTATTAGATTTTTCCGGAGTTTTGTAGAGATATTTTTAGTAATTGTTTTATATAAGAAAAGTGTAGATATTCCAGAGAATTAAATATATGTAGTTAGGAAAAATTTAGATTGTCTAGAGTTTTTAGATATTTGAGAGAGATATTTATAAAAGAGGTTAGAATAGTCTAAATTCTTAGTATCTAGAATCATCCCTACAGAATTATAAACAGGGGTTACATTGGGTAATTGTAAACAACCAAACATACTCAAATCATAGAATTTTCTTCAATAACCAAGTTCTTCTATCTAAATTTATATTTTTGTTTCTAGCTTCTTCTTCTTTAGTGGAGTTTTTCAATCTTATTAACAATCTCGGGCTAGCAGAAGGTTTTCACAATAATACTTTTCTTATATTATTCTCTACATAATATCATAGCCATAGTCATACGTTGGCTTCTAAGTTTTATTTTTCAAGATGGAATTGGTGGTAGATTTTACTAGTTTGTGTAGATGAATTTAAATAGTCATGTTAATGGACACGGGTTGAAATTGTTGAATCGATCCAATAACAATGAATGTAAAAAATGTATGAAATTATACCTTGTGGGCGAGGATTTGTGGGATGTTGTGAATGAGAGTAACACAAGTTATCCTGCTGATGGCACGAAAAATAGTAGTGTGTACTCAGAGGCGGATATAGGATTTGGAGGTGGTGGGTGCCAAATCGTTCAATTAAGATAAAATGATTGGTTGCAATTTCGGGTTATTAATTTATTTTTTGTTACAAACAAATCGATCAAGTATGCGTGTTGGAATTAATTTCTTTAGATATTTAGAGATTAGAGAAAACTAAACAATTTAGTTTTTATATTATTTTTGAAATTAAATGTTTTATTCGCTTAAATTTTAAGGGAAAAAAGTTTTTTCACATTAAAATTTGAGTTTGTACAAACCATATAATGACATTAACTTAATATATTCATATTCAATTGAATTTATGTGTTGTTGGAGAATATGTAGGGAAAGAATAAAAATCTTAATTTCGACCTGGTCATCTTACTTAGTAAGAACGTTAGAGAAAATCAAAAGAACCTTTAAATTTTTTTAAAAAATAATCTAATAATAATATTCAATCATTTATAAAACTTGTATTTTCTAAAAATTACTATTTAAATATATTTCTAATAATTTTTATTTGACGTTCATAATTCAGTATTCAATAATTGATAAAGAATAAACATATAACACTCATATCAAGAGATTAATAATTAGTGAAAGAAAAAGTAAAAAAAAAATAAAAATTATTCGTAAAAAAGAATCGATTTGAATTAATAAAGAACTGTAAATAAATTAGAATAAATGAAAAAAAAAGTTATACACTTTACACATTAATGAAAAAAGACAAAAAAGAAAAAAAAGATAAAAAGGAAAAAAGACAAAAAAGAAAAAAAAAATGAGCAAGCAAATAATTAGATGCTGGCAGCGTGCCTCGATAACTCGCGTTTGGTGTGTGCGGCAGACTACTTCCTACGCCAATTTAACTATTCAAAATTTCATTCATTGGGTGGCAAAGTTATTATATAGTTAATATATATATATATATATGTGTGTGTGTGTATGCAATGTTTTTTCGAGATCATTGAGTGTCATGGCACCTTTACCGGTCTACGTAGATCCACCCTGTAATGATCCGAAAAAAATTAAATAATAGGTACTTAAGGTGATTTAATTATTAATTAAAAATCTGAAATTTTAAGGGCATAATAGTCCTTTCACGTATTAATTAAAATAAATCA
Source organism: Solanum pennellii (assembly GCF_001406875.1). NCBI lineage: Eukaryota > Viridiplantae > Streptophyta > Magnoliopsida > Solanales > Solanaceae > Solanum > Solanum pennellii. The sequence continues at coordinate 68,571,632 of NC_028643.1, read as the reverse complement.
GATTTGTTTAATCTAATTCAAATCCTATTTGACTAAGTCTTGAATTTAGTCTCCTAACCTAATAACACTCTATCTCTCTCTCACATTCTCCATATCTCTCTCACGTTGGTTTCTGCCAAAAATAATTTCAAGAACTGAAAATACATCAAAGAGTTAATCACACATGAAGAACTCACAAGAATTTTTAAGTAAAAGAAAAAGTAATCAAAAACGTCAAGGCTAAGAGAGGTTCGTCGAGTGAGGTGTACGTTGAAGTAAATTGGGAGTGGTTTGGAGGAGTTTCCGGGCAGCAACATCAGCATTTGAACATCGATTAAGGTATGGGTTTCTTCTCTCTTGGTCCCTTTCCCAAGAGACCCCTTAAGGTTCAGAATATTCATTCCGAAAACTAGGATTGTTTCCCGTTGCATGTCCCTGTCACTAGCTCCCATTAAATCATAGGTTGATTATGTTTGCCAGTAGAAAACTAGGGATGAAATGTGTTTTGATAATGATTATGTGTTTATATGTATGTTTGGAATTATGTGACTCATGTTGATGTTTCCGAAAATGTAACTACGTGTGTATGTGTCTGTTGCCGTGGCTATTGTTCATGGTTTAGAACTTGAAATGACATGATAGTTCTTTATATTTCATGTACACATTTGATGTAAATGTGATGTTCATATGAGTTGAAATGTGGCTGATCTGAGGGATAATGTCTGGCTAAACGAATACATGAAGACGCACCTAAAACGTTCTAAATGCACTACGAAATTCCCCTAAGAACTAAGGTGTAACTTGATGAAAGGATGCTGAAAAAATTAAAAGAAAATTTACAGCTTCTATTGATGAATTTCGGTCAGCAAAGAGGGTTCAAAATGTTGAAAAAAATAAATAAAACAAGTGAGGTCATGGAGGATTGAACCCGTGACCTCACCATGTTAAAAACCATGAAAATAAAGAAGTAAAAATAAATGTGGAGAGTGGGGATTGAACCCACAACCTCCCTATTGTAGCAATTTTAATCCTAAAAATCAAAGGGGTTGTGGGTGCTCGAACCCCCAACCCTTCGGTTAATTAATAGTAAAATTAAAATAGAAAATTTATCCCTTCATCTAAATATTGAGATTTAAATTAGAATTCTAATTAAAATAGAAAATTAATTCTTTCATGTAAATATTGAGATTTAATTTAGAATTCTAATTAAAAATTGAAAATTAATTCTTTCATGCAAATATTGAGATTTAATTTAGAATTCTAATAAAAATAGAAAATTAATTATTTCATGAAAATGTTGAGATTTAATTTAGAGTTCTAATGTTATGAATATTAGAAAATAAAATCATTAAAAAATATAAAGGATATCCAAGTGATTCAAGATTTGGGTTCCCGTGCCCAAACCTCCGTATTGATACATAAGTCATACGTGAGTAAAATATTCAAGAATAATGCCATCTACTTAGATCAAAAATCAAAATCTTGACATATATACAAGATACATAAGTATTGTAATACATAATCTTAGGAAAGTAAGAATAATTTAGCGAGCTATGAATGAAGCCCCATGGCTTGTATGTATAGACACATAAGTCTAACATACGTTCAAAAATAAGCGAACCTAAGATATACATAATGAAATGATGAATCTTAGGATGATTAAGTACGCATGTAAGATACACTAAATGGCCAAGTGCATTGGCATATGATGAGATGAACTATGAAATGAAGAAATGCGTAATAAGAGGTGAGTAACTATGAAAAAACAAAGGTGCTAATAATGAAGAATGTGGTGACAATCATGATGTGAGGCTAATATATATGATGAGAGCAATCTCAAATGAGCCTAAGTAAATATTACCAATACGTACTCACCAATGAGAGTGTAAGATAATGAAGAGACCAGTCTCTATGAACACTCTAATGAAAATATTGAGTTTAAAACACTTAATACTAATGATGAGATGAGAAATCATCTATTGAGCTATGATGTCCTCATACTAGAAGCCAACTTCCATGATGTATGAGTTGAATGTAATTGAACTTTATACTGAGCACCGATAGGCTAGCTATGAGCGGTGATGCCTTCTTTCGGGAAGGGCGAAGGTTCACGTAACTCTCATGAGATGAGACTGTCCGGCTTGCCGGGTATGGCTCTCCATACATCTCCTAGTCTTTGAACCTATACTGCCAATATAGGGATCTAGCAGGGTTAAATTCCCATATACACTAGCATGTTATTGAGTCACTTTGGCCGGTGATTCCACCTCTTTTCGGTGTGGAGGAGACACTGGATTTCATGATGCTCACATGATCTATGTCGGTTAAAGTTAAAGTTCCCAATGAATGAATGAGGCCAGCCTCAAATGAATCATATAAAGAAATGTGGTACCGAATGTGTTAGGATAGGATAATCAAGAGGTGAGCTAGATTCAGGTAATGACATTAGTTTATTCCTGATCATTGCACAACAAACCCGATGAAAGTCTTAAACTACATCCTAGGTATAGCTGGTGTTCACACTGGCCTATGAATGAACTGAAATGAGGTACGTATGAATGAATGAAGCAGACTCTGTGTTTGCTAAAGAAGGCTCCCTAGTTGAGGTCCCATATGTTGAGCTCTCATTTTGGAAAGTCTTAAGGTCAAGTCCATGATAACAAAGTCTCATGGCATATGAATGAATAATACTAAAGAAACTATGTGTTATATGTTATGTGCTATATGAACATGTTATGTGTTGTGTGTAGTACGATAATTATAATGATGCATGTCACTCTCATGACATAACTTTCCCAATCTCAAATCGGCAAGTCCACTGACTTGACTTCCAAAAATCATGTCGTTAGGAAAGAACTATTATTTCTCATGCATGTCCCTGGTGTGTGCTTGCATATACCCATACTAGTACAAGTGTGTACTAATTCCATACAAACATCTACTTTTAGGTGCAGGCACAGGTGGATGGTAGAGCTACAGGTTCGTTGTTGCAGCTATCTGGATGTCAGCATTCATCCGAAGTTTGGTAGGTCCTCACGCTTTCGAGGATACTACTGTTTTACATTCTAGCGTAGTTTTAGAGTTGAGCTAGTGGAGCATGTTCCACTAGCGTTTCTTTCCTGTTTTGGTTCAGACGTTGTATTGGTGCTATTTTGGCTGATATACAATTAATACTTAATGAATTATTTTCTTCAGTTGCTTATCTCTTAAATGTTAGATGGTTGATGATGAACGATTACGAAATAAAAAAAATATTTAGCAGGTATATTTAAAGAATCAAAAATTTCAAATTTTCCGCTAAAATTAACCTATGTAAAGTAAGAATGACGTAAGTACGCTTGTTTGCGACCTCTGAGAGGTCAACGACGCCGGTCTCGTCTGGGGTCTAGATTCCAGTCGTGACACACCCCTATGTGTACTAGCAGTGAAAGCAGATTAACGCAAAGAGAGTTCGTATTAAAGAGGCCAATCTCCTCCAGTTGATTTAATCATATTATATAGTGTAAACCAACTCATGAAATATGGAGGGACCTCGATCAATTGTTTAACAAGAAGGATGAAGCTCAACTACAGATACTAGAGAATGAATTGGTTAACACCACTTAAGGTAATCATTTTATTGCAGAGTATTTCTTAAAGATTAAGAACTTATGTTCTGAGATATCTTTGTTGAATTCGAAGAGGCTATCTCTAAAGCAAAAATGAGTAGAATTGTCTTTTTATGGTATGACACATGAATATATTCTATTTGTGAATTCAATTTAAGGATGGACTCACCAAACATTCTCGAAGGAACTAGAGAATTTGTTAGTCACACGAGTTATTAGCCAAAAAAATTGGTTGGCGTATTTGTCGAAGGGAAAGGAAATGCTCTTATAGCTGATAGAGGAACTTTAAAGAAAAATGTAGAGACATTTCACCTTGTTGATTCTCACGTATTTCAAGCTCGCCTGGAAAGAAAGAAGAGTTTTATAACAATTACAGTAAGAAGACTCTCAAATGTTATTGTTCTGATAAAATTGGACACATAAAAATATATTGTCGAACCAAGAAAAGCAATATGATTCAAAAGATTGCTAAAGAAGAAAAAGAATAATGGTGAAAATGTTTAGTAATTGAGGCTCGAGCAAAATATGCCATGATTTCATCAACCTTGAAATATATTAGATTGAGGATTCATATGATAATGCAATCGATCACATAGAGAAGCAAGACATTGATGTCAGCAATATGAAGAAAGAAACTTTTGAAAATGTTCATATTAATAATATGGTAGCTTCCATTGAAGAAATAAAAAAAGTGGATCTTGAACAAGTAGTGTTTGAAACTACATATGTGAGTGGTGACCTTAGCTTTAAGGAGAAAATATTGACGGAGATGTATTAAATGTTGTCGTCTCAGTCAATCGTTGTCATATCAAGGTCAATAATTGGTTTAAAGCAAAGCCTAGAAGCAAATACAAAGACTAAAGATCAAGGTAATGAAAAAGTTGACCTTGAAGACTCAATTTAAGATAAAGAGACGGACAACATAGTTTTTAGAAGCTCTAAAGATGACAAACAATTTATCAAGGAGCTAAAAAGAAAATGTGGTGAGGTTTCACCAAAAATTGATCATCAAATCGTTACTAACTCAAATCAGAAGGCTTATATTGATGAAAGTTCCTTGTGTAATAAAGTTGCAAGTTCCAAAATCGTCAAACTTGTCCATCACAAATATTTATCGAGATAGTACAAGTATCACAATGCTAAGAGAAAGAGGGAGCATGTAAAGTCAACAATATGAAAGTCAACAAGGAGATAGTTCACATGGATTCGTTGACGATGAAGAATCTTCATCATTTGAATAACCAAACGGACTTCGAAAGAAATTGTTGAGATCAACACCAAGACGTGGTGTAAAACTTCTTTTGAGTTCTTCCGCTACAAACGTGAGATAGTTTCCAAAAAAGCACTTTAAGATAGGGTGTAAAAAATAAAGATGACTTTTGGAGGTACAAATAATTCTAGATACTTAGAACTTTCTAGGATTTTGTAGAGATATATTCAGTATTTGTTGTATCTAAGAAAAATATAGATATTTGTAGTTTAAAAAAATCTAGATAGTTTAGAGTTTTCAATATTTGAGGGAGATACTTGTTAAAGAGGTTAGAATAAACTATTCTAATACATTTTTTTTTAATTCCAGACACCTTCTCCCATTGAAATGTTATTTCTAATACATTCTAAATTTCTTCAAACTATTCTCATTTTCTCAAAATATAATTTTTACACCAAAAAACTAGAAAGGAAGTGTGTACCTCTAGTGGACTCACTAAACTGGAACAATCCACAGAGAAATAAATCAAGGGAAAAGGGTCTGATATACCCCTCAACTTTGTCATTTAGAGCTGATATACCCCTTGTTATGAAAGTGGCTCATATATACCCCTACTTGTAAACAAATGGCTCACATATACCTTTTTCCTCTAACGGAAATGAAAAAAAAAATAATTTTAATCTAAATTTTTATTATTTTTTTCTAAAAAATATAATCCCATATTAGTAAATTTAATCCTCGTTTCAATTACTAATTTATAATTATTATTTTGATAATCAAATTTATTTGTGTTTCACTAATATTCTTGTAAAACTTATTGTAGATGACCAAATTTTTTCTTCGAATACGAAATTAAATTACAATACACATAATAAAATAGTTTAATTTTTTATTCTTTAAACTAAGGAATGAAAGAAAAAAACAAAATAAGAATAAGAAATTCAAATAATTATAATAAAAGAAGTCAGAAAATAATTTATGTATGAAAAAAATTAAAATATTGTAACGACCTGTTTAGTCGTTTTGAGCAGCAGATTTTATTTCTGGAAAAACTGGCTGAGACGACGGATCCCACGACGGACCGTCATGGGCACGACGGACCGTCGAGGGGGTCTCGTTCCAAAATACTTAGA
>NC_028643.1:68546479-68557498 GCF_001406875.1 Solanum pennellii | reverse complement strand
ATAATAGATGTTGAATTTTAGAAGTTATTGAATTGATTTTTATTAATGAGTTAAAGTCTTCCGCATTACTTTCTGTTGATATTAAATCGAAATGTTAGGATTTAGATTGGTTGGTTCGCTCACATAGGAGGGTAAGTGTGGGTGCCAGTCGCGGCTCGGTTTTGGGTCGTGACAAATATACCTTGAACTTTGATAGAAGAATTATATATACCCCTATATAATTTTTTTAAAAATATTAGAAGTAATAAATATAAATTTAAAACTAATTTTTTAACTTCCGTTAAATGAAGGGTATATGTGAGCCATTTTGTAACGGCAGGGGTATATGTGAGCCGTTTGTATAACGGTAAGGGCATATATGAGCCACTTTTATAACGAGGGGTATATCAGCTCCAAATGACAAAGTTGAGGGGTATATCAGACCCTTTTCCCATAAATCAATAATGAATCTAAAAATACCATATTTTACATTATTTTTATTTTGCAACATTTTTCTTTCAAAGAAAAGGTCACCACACCATTTTTAGTTTGAGAATCAAATTAGTTAATTTGCATAAAAACAAAATATTCAAAATTGATCACTTATGAAATGAGTTTAGCTATACATATTTATTTATTTTTATCCTAAAAGTAAAATTTACTTGCTCTTTTTTTTTTCCTCTAAAATTTGCTTAATATGATTGTCCCTACGTATTAAACACTTTCCAAAATCCTACCAAGCAAGAAAGGGATATTTGCTTTGGGAATGAGAAGAGCTATCATAGCTTATCCTAAAAATTGAATAAAATTATTTGCCCTAAAGGCTAAAGTATGTCACGCTAAACTATCAAAGTAACTAGTGTTATGATTTTGTGCAGTCACATCGAAAGATCCCTTTAGATTTTTAATGTTCGATATATGCTATAGGATGATTTATATTTAGCGTTTGATTAATTTTTATTGACGAGATTAAATTATTTTTAAAAAAATATTAGAATATTTGAGATTAAATATATATATACTTATACACGACATATATTTATAAATTAGTTGGTAGAAGAATATATATTCATAACTTCCATTCATTTCGACATCAATTAGTTCCTCAGCGTAAATAATGGTCGTTGCCTTTTATTTTCTCATTAATATTTTTTTGAATAATACATCTTATAGTACTTATCATGCAAGTTATAATATGTATATACTAACTATAAAAAAATTATATATAGGTTAGTTTTGAAAAATGAATTAATTAATCAATGACAAGTGAGAAGTGGCAAATTATGACTTGAGAATTGAGATATATATGGACGTAATTGTTTGTGTATTCATGCAGCCGCCCCTTATGTTGTCTGTCTTGATGTGTTTGTCTTATATATGTCAAAAACACATGTAGAGTTCGTTTGCTCATGCGACATAGTATTATAATATAAAATTGTGATATGATATTATAATATGAAACTATGAGATGAAATAGAATTTTTTTTTGAACATGTGATTTAAACTTTTGTGTTGTATATTTTCTCATAAACATAAGAATAACATATGTTGTAAAACTATTAAAATAATTTCAATTATTTCTTCAATCTCATCAAATAAACAAAAATTTATAAAATCGCATAATAAATTATTACAAAATATTTGTTCTCTACTTAAATAACTTTAATTCAATAAAAAAAATTAAACATAAATTGCAGTGAACAAGTCTTTATTATAATCTTCTCACATAGTACAAACAATTTTCTCACGTTGAACTTCTATTTCTCGATCATGTGACCGAGAAGACGAAATAACATTGTTACTTTGAGTTATAATAAATACAAAATCGTAGAAGTAATAAATTAGGTGTTGGAGTAAATGAAGAGAACAAATTTATTGCTCAATAATCAGTTGATGTGAGTTAAAGTGACTATTGTTAGTGAGAATAATAAATTTTATGTCGGTGAGAATAATAAATTTTATAAAGTAATGATATGATTATAAATTTTATTCATATATGAAACAGATGGTTACTCAATATAGATGTAGGGTTGTTTTAACAAAATATAAACGGGTGGATCATTTTTTAGCCTAAAAGTATCTCAAATCATGATATGAAATCTCATATCATGGTTTTGGGAGAATATTGAATCACATCTCATTATATGAAATCTCGTAAAATTGTGTGTCCAAACGATGATTTTATCTCATGATTTCATATCGTGATATGGAGTAGTCACATGGTCAAACGCCTATTTAAGATAACTTTTTTTTAGTTTTATATCTAAATTATTGAGAGTGTAAATTTCATACATAAACTATCACTTATTAGTTTAAGAAACACACCTTAATGATATGAATAACACACTCTCTTTTTTATTTGAAAAAACCTTGACTATTGCGGGACATTCAACAATTTTGAATTTGTTATTTCCCTCCAATTTAAATTCTTTCATTTCTAATTTATACCACCACCTCCAAAAATCTAACATATTCTATGACATTGAACATTTTAAGTAAACCTCAATGTTTAGTCAACCACAAAAAAGTTGTAGGAGAGAGAAATAGCCCTTCTATATTTGATAAAAACAATTCATGTATATAAGAAAAATGCTTACTTCGTAAAATGAGATTTTTTGTCGCAAATTTAAATTAAGCAAAACAAAATCAAATAAAGTAAGAAAATAATTATATCTTATGGTGCCCTTTTGTTTTCTTAATTAATTAATTAATATATATATACTCTCTTTATTTTAATTTATGGGATTTTTTTCACTTATGCGAAAAGACGTGCAAAATTCATAAGTTTAATTATGTGATATTATTAATGTAATCTCAATTACACTTATAAAATTATATCAAATTTTAAAATAAAAATTAATTATTTAAAATTCATATTAGACAAATAAAAAACTTTATAAACGATATTAAATTAAATATTTAAGATATACATTGTCTTTTGAAAGTATATTAATTAATAAGCATATGTTCTTAACTAATATTAGAAAAAGAATAATCAATTTATATCTTACAAAAGTATTATATTTCAATTGAATTAATCATAAAAACTAAAATGTACAAAAATTTGTACGATGTAATGCATGTTTGACAAAAAAATTAATATTAAAAATAAAATTTCATAAATTATTTAAATATTTGACACAAAGATAATCTATTAAATCTAACTAAAAATAAATGATTTGCAATGTGAAGTCTCAAGTAAATACTAATATAAATGAAAGTGAAAATATAACAGAGTTCTAAATTCAAAACAAATTAGTAATTATATCAAATTCAATATAAATATATAAATATGATTTAAAAGAAAAGAAAAACGTAAGTCTATAACCTTACTTAAAAATGAATTCTACTTTGATTACAAAATTAGAATACTATCAAAATTATGCCAATTAAAAAAAATAAGACATAAAAAATAGTTAATACAAAAATTTGCATGAAATTAGTAAAGTAAATGTTGAGAATGAGAAAGAAATGATATATAAAAATAAAAAATAAAACTTTTAGAAAACTTTTAGAAAATTTTAAAAATTAAAAATTTAAATAGAATTTAAAACAATAAAAATAAAAAATAAATTAAAACAAAAAAGATTAAAATAGAAATAAAAAATATTATGAGTTCGTAATTACATAACGTAATTATCAAAAAAATCCACATTTTAATTACCCTACCAATTACACTTAACTGCTATATAATTACACATTATTATATCAGATTCACTTATCAAAGTCGCTTTTCAAACAGACTCAATATATTTACTAGCAAAAAAAAGTTGTGTCATGTTGCTCAATACAAAATATTATAAGCACCTTTTATACTTCTATCGTCCCGCTTAGGGGTGAAAAATGAACCTAAACATAGGTAATTCGTTCAGAATTTTAAGGGTTGGACTCAAGATAATTTGAAATGGGTTTAATCTCAATACATTCAAGCCTAACTTATTTTAAAAGAATCCTCAATTGAGCTCAATTAAATCTCCAATATCTCTTTACTAAGATATGTTTCAATATTAAAGGTATGAATTATTATCTATTAAACATCTTTTAGGATTAATCTATCCATTTGTTACTTTTTTTAAAAAAAATAATCTTGATTTGAAATTTAAATTGTGATTATAAATGTTAAATATCGCTATGTTAAAATCATTCAGATTAATTGGATCGAATTGAACGAATCCGTATCCATTTTTAACCCATTTGATTTTCAAAGTAAATCTGAATGGATCAAAGACCCAACCCAATTTCTATTTCCACTCATTTTATTATCTTCGATTTCAGCATAATTCGCCAATTTAACGCCCCTAACCCACCCCTAAAAACACGGCTTGGGCCCGCCAATTCCCATTCGTCGTACTATCCCAATTCACACCCAATAGCCACAAAGATAAAAGCCAAAATAGACCTCATATCTTATAAATTAAGAAAAGAAGAAAAAAAAAACCATGTTAATTTAACAAAATTAAGGTGTAATATATGAAAGTAAGGATATATATACTATTAGTATTTTATTATAACTTGATACATGCACCTGCACCAGCACCAGCACCATTTACTAGTAGTATTCCTCTTTCTGTATCTCTGTTATATTCTCTCTCTTTTTTCCAACTCAAAATCATTACTTACTTCATTCTGTCACAACAAGCAATCACTTTTACACTAGTTTTTGGGTCATCAGTCAGCAGAGTGCAACTTTCTTCCACAATACATATTTGGGGTATGCAGAATCACTTTTTTTTTCCATGTTTATGTTAGAATGATGGGATTTCACCGGCAGCAGCCAGCAAGGGTCATTGTGTTCTTCTTTTTTTTGGCTTGCAGGTGTGAGAGTTTGGGCCAAGATCATGCAGAGTTGACCTGTTGACTTTAGTTTTCAACTTTTTCAGATTCTTGAAAGTTTTGTGCTTTCTCTTGAGGTACTCTATTTGCCTTGTTTGGGGAAGTGGGTAGCTCAAAGATAGAATCTTTATGCTCTTAAAGAAGAAGGGGTGGGAAAAAGGACTAATATTTCCAATTCTCTTATTTTTCATTGTTTAGTTCAAGCTTGTTTTTTTTGAGATTTTGGGCTAGCGTTGACCTGATTGACTTTATCATTGTTGTCTTGTTACTTGAGGTTTTTGCTCTGTTTGGGGCATTGGGTAGCTTAAAGATTGATTTTTGGTGTTGTTAAAGAAGAAGCTGTAGGTTTTGGGAATCAAGAAAAGATTGATTTTTTAGCCTACCCTTGAAGTCCATTTTGTGTTTTGGGTGTTTTAGCTGATGTTATGTTTTCTTTCTATCTTAAAACTTTACTTTGGATGATGACGTGGAAATAGATTATTAAGTAACTTTTTTATGGTGGAGTCATGTTCTTGATGCAAGGATTTGGTGTCTGAAGTCATTAAATGTCTGGTCATACTGAGCTTATTATTGATTTCTTGCTCTCTCAGGGATGAATTCTTGCTAGTTTATTTACCAAGGCAGTAATTAAGTTTGAACAATGGAGAGCGGCCACGAGAGTTTTGCTACATCTTCTAATGTATCAAATGAGTGCAATAGTCCCCAGGAACCAGGACCAAATGTTGATCATTTGAGTAATTTATGTGGTAGTCTTGAGAAACTCCTGCTTAATCCTGAATATGACTATAGTGATGCAGAAATTGTCGTTGAGGGGATTAATGTTAGCGTTAATCGCTGTATATTGGCTGCACGAAGTCAGTTTTTCCATGAAAAGTTTAAGGAGAAGAATGAGAATTTCTTGAAAAATGAAAAGCCTAAATATTTGCTGAAGGATTTGGTGTGTGTTGCCTCAATTGGCTATGAAGTATTCATGGTCCTCCTGAATTATTTATATACAGGAAAGATTAAGTCGTCTCCTTCAGAAGTTTCGAGTTGTGTTGATAATGCTTGTGCTCATGATGCTTGCCGCCCTGCCATTAATTATGCAGTGGAACTCATGTATGCTTCGTCCACTTTTCAGATAAAAGAACTCGTTATGGTCGTAGAGGTCAGTGTTTGCTGTGCTGGTTAAGTTCTATATATGCATTTGACTCTCATTCTTGAACTTATCATGGAATTATCCTTGTGATAAGGTTTCTTCAACAACACCAAAGCATACCAAATATAAATCACATGCTTGACTTAAACTCAATCTTTTCAGATTTATATATAAGGATTTCTGTTGAAAATGCTATGTTCAGCAAACATCTCCTTTTTTCCTAGTATATCAGCTTATAAACAAGAATCTTCATCATCTAGGAGTCATTGTTTCTGTCATAACATATTATAATTGGTCATACTTTATTTCATAAATGATCTATCTGACGAGAATTTATGGAGCATATTCAGCATTTTCTGAACTGTCTAAAGACATGTAGTCCTACTTAGGGGCGAATTCAGTATGTAAGTTATGTGGTCATCCCAACCCAATATATTGGTTCAAACCCCGTATGTGTAAAAAAACTCAACTTAATAAGTACAAGTTATAGATTTCTGACCCGAATAATCATTTGAGCTGTGATAACCCATAAGGTTCAAATTCGGAATAAAAAAGAAACTCAAGGCTTGAATTTGCCTCTTGGACTACTATGCCCAACGGTCAGTTATAGCTGCTTTGGACCTCAATCGGTAGATTTCTATCTCAGTCTGGATGATGGCCTTAAGGGGACAAGTTGTGCCTCATTAGTTCTTACATATTAACAGAGTGGAGGTAATTTTATATCAAAAAGCTTAAACTATTGTTGTTTTTGTTAGATTTTAGGAAAGAACTCTAGGAAATTTAGCGTTCATCGAGTTACAATGATGTATGTTTTTACTGAAATACTAATCAATGAATCCGGTTGCAGATGAACTCTGTCTGCCATATGTACAGTTTTAGACTTTTAAGATTAACATCCTGCTTGAGTTAGGGTACCAGGTGATTATGATTTTATTGCTTTGTCCATGAAAATGAGTCTCAACAGCTTTCTACAGTCCTGAGCTATTCTAATTCTATTGTATATTTCTTGATTATACAGTAAATGACTTGCTATTGAATATATACTGATATTTGTACTAAATAGGAAACGGCAGAAGCTTTCCATGAGAATGAATGGTTCTAACTTTGTAGTTACATTTTTCTTTTTTATCTGAAGAGTTCTGATTAATGTTCTGTTTGAGTGCAGCGCTATCTTGACAACTTTGTTGATAAGGCTACTCCTGAGGATGTAATTCCTATACTTTTAGTTGCCTTTCACCGCAAATCTAATCAACTTCTTGAACACTGCATCCAGAGAGTGGCACGATCTGATCTAGACAATGCTACTCTTGAGAAAGAACTCCCTCATGAAGTTTTGACTGACATAAAATCAAGGCGCCTCAAGTCTCGACAAGGGACTGAACAGGAGTCATTAGAAGAAGACTCCTTGAGTGAAAAGAGAATTAGGAGGATTCTGAAGGCTCTGGAGTCTGATGACATTGAACTGCTAACACTACTCCTGGAAGAGTCAAACGTCACTTTAAATGATGCTTGTGCTCTTCATTATGCAGCTGCCTATTGCAACTCCAAGGTTGTGAACGAGGTACTTGAGCTGGGTTTAGGCGCTGATGTCAATCTTCAGAACTCCCGAGGATATAATGTCCTTCATGTTGCAGCTAGACGAAAGGAGCCATCAATAATAATGGGACTACTTGCAAAAGGAGCATCCGTCTTGGATACTACACGTGATGGACATACAGCCCTATCCATATGCCGTAGATTGACTCGGTTAAAGGATTACAATGATCCACCAAAGCAAGGAAAGGTTACTAATAAAGACCGGTTATGCATTGATGTTTTGGAGAGAGAGATGATTAGGAATCCTATGATTGGGAGCATGTGTTCTTCATCATTGGTGTTGGCTGATGAATTACTCATGAGGTTGCTTTTATTTGAAAATAGAGGTAACTATGTTAAGTTATGTTGAAGTGGACTCTCTTAGTGATCCAGTAATCAATTTTTTTATACCTATCAAAACCTATCCAATTTAATACAAATCACATGCTTGATATTGTTGTTTATATTAAGCAAAAATAAAGATGCTTATGCATTCCTGTGTGCTCTGATTGCCACTAATTTTGCATCAGATGCTAAGATTTCAGATGGAGTTTCTAGGTACGCTGTTGAAATTTCATTTGTGTTGCACAGCAACACCATTTTCCTGAGAAACAAACCGTTTTGTGTCTGTTTGTCATAGATCAAACAGAATTCAGTGAAATAATAGTTGAGATAATGATCTTTGAAAATGTGCTTGATGTGACGCTAGAACTTTAGTTTTTGATGATGATGCCTTTCGTCCCATATAACAGCAAATTGAGGAACTACAGTCCCTACACTTGCTTTCGTGTTTTACATATGCTCTGCGTGGGAGTGTTGGTAGGAAGGAAAAATAAGAAGCTATGACAGGTTTGTGCTGCTTATACTTCAGTATTAAACTGAAGCAGCAACAAACACATCACAGATGCTAGGGAATTCTTCTCGGTGCTAATTAGGACTGATAGATGGGCAAGTTTGGTTCGTCAAAGTTGCACTGAAGAAGCCAATCATAACTATGGAATGAGAAAGACTAACAAGCTTTGTTGTTGAATCTGTCCATAGACTGATGTTTTATCAGTCAGAATAATACCCGTGTTACATAATTATGGGGAGATAAAATTGTTCTATTTGGTCTTACTTAGGCTCTGTGTTGTTCTCTTCTCCTCGACTTATGTTATTTGAATGTAGCTCCTAACTTGGCTTTTCTTGCAGTGGCATTGGCACGGATGTTATTTCCTCAGGAAGCCATGCTAGCTATGGAAATAGCACATGCTGATTCAACCGCAGAGTTTACTGGCCTTTCAGCAACAAATGGCTTATGCAAAAATCCGAGAGGGGTTGACTTGAACGAATTACCATCTGAGCAAGTGAAAAGACTCCAAGATCGGCTGGGCGCACTACTGAAAACAGGTGATAGTAACTCTCTGTCTTCTTGATTGATTATTTAAACGAAGGAGGAGCCAGCGTTCCTAAAAGAGATTGAACTTTTGAAATTGCAACTTATAATCATTGAGTGATGGAACATATCTTGCATGTTTATAATTCACATAAATCGTCCTTTTGGTCCTACCAGGCTTGATACAATTTTTCATACATATTTTATTCTTCAGTTCCTTCCTTAATTACTTATTGAAACTTCAAGTCATTTCCGCCTGTAGGAGATTGCGGAAACAGTAGTATAGTTGCTAGATATAACTTCTATTCCTTTCTCCATATATTTTGGCTTCAAGGATGGCAAAACATGTGCTGGGTGTTGTAAATGAATGTCATCAAGGCTTTGCGCTTCCTCATTATAAGTAGGAATAGCGTTTTTTTTTTCTCGTGAATAGTCTTTAGCCACATCTTCAGCTTTATGAGGATAGCTAGCTTATTAAGTACATGAACCTAGATAGAAAGATTTGGAGGTCGAGGGTAAGGATAGAAGGGTAACAGGTAGCCAAATTTGTTGTATTAGTTAGTATATGTGTACTATCTTATTCTCCCAACGTTCACTATTACACGTTGTTTCATTTGTTTGCTATCGTTTTTTCCTTTCCATCATGCTTTGATTAGATTTGTTTTTGAACCGAGGGTCTATCGGAAAAAGGCTCTCTACCCCACAAATTAAAGGTGGGGTGAGGTTTTTCTACGTCCTACCCTCCCTAGACCCCAATCGTGAGATCACATTGGGTTTGTTGTTGTTGTAGTCTTTCTCAACATTGTGTACCTTAATGACAGTGGACACAGGTCGACGTTTTTTCCCAAACTGCTCGGAAGTATTAGATAGATTACTGGAGGATGACAAACTAGATTCCTTGATGTTAGAAAGTGGCACCCCTGAGGAACAAAGATCAAAGAAAATGCGATATACAGAACTCAAGGATGAAGTTATGGAGGCATTCAAGAAAGACAAAGCTGAAAAGAACTGGGCGGGTTTCTCTACGTCTTCCTCCTCTTCATGTTCTCCAAAGACCAATGTCAGTCACAAGAATAGAAAAAAGTAGATCCTCTCCTTAGCTAAGAATTCTAACGATGGCTGAAGCCTCTATCTTGAAGTGCCGCGTGACTTTTGAACCTTTTCATGAGCTTAACATGTTTGAGCTCCATATATATTATAGTACTCAACTTTCTTTTGGACAAGTATCATTGAGAGTGGAATGGTTGTGGGGTTACTATAATAGGAGAAAGAGGAATAAAAGTAGGTATAGAAATGGTTTTTCTTGTGTAATATTACTACTTCTTTTGAATTGATGATTGTTAAATTTATGCTGATATATGCAGAAAACATGTAGTCTCCACAAACTTTCTTCTTTCTGGATTTTCATGCGTACAAAGTTTAAATACTATCTCTATCCAATAATTTCATAATACATATACAATATCTAAACAAAATAACCGAATAAACTAACAAGTTATATTTTAGGTCCGCTCACCCTAAGGGGTCGTTTGGTAGGGAGTATTAGGAGAAATGGTCCAAGTATTATGTGTAGTATTATTTAGTACTATGTTTGTCAGGGATTTTGGTTCTATGTATAATTAATTCATGGATTAGTTATACATCCTACATGGTATAACTAATACATTCCATTACCATGGCACTAATCTAGATAAAGACAAAAATATCACCTCAAATCCTTTTAATCATTTTATTTATTTTTATATTTTATATTTATACTAATAAATTTTATTTAAATAAATTAGCTTATAAATTTATTATTTAGATATAATCTTTTGTTTCTAAAATATGAGTTATTGGATCTATTTATTATTAATATAAAATATTATCATCTGATTAATATGTTAATGTTGATGTATAAGAACAATTCATAAGCCAAATATTGCCTCTTAACGGAAGTCCATTAAACATTACATAAGTAGTCTAAAACAAGAGTGTGTTTATATATATATATATACTAGTTTCCGAGAACGTGCGTTGCACGTTTATCCTAAAATCCTTCATATAAAGTTTGTACTGCAAAAAATAAATTTAGACTATATATATATATATATATATATATATATATATATATATATAT
>NC_028643.1:68530803-68545999 GCF_001406875.1 Solanum pennellii | reverse complement strand
AAAAAAATGACAATGGTTTAAAGAGCATAATAAAAGTAGGTAACTTAAAAGGCTAAATCATTATTGCTATATTTTTGAAATTATTTATTCCAATGCATGTATATTTTTTTATCTAGTAAAATTTTATCTAGAAATCAATTATGAATGAAGGACAATAAATTTCCACTTTAAGAATTGAATTAGGTCTTTATTATGTAATTAATTTCAGTAAGTATTATTTAATAATATCTATCATATGAACTAATATCTAAAACATAATTAACTATTATAGGGGTAAAATGGTAATTCAACTTTGGGTTTTGAAGCTTCACACTTATAATAATATATGATATATATATATATATATAACATCTTGAGTATAAAAAAATATTTTAATTTATTTATACACTATTAGCAATACATAGGCTATTATAAATGTACATTGATAAGCATGAGTAGTTATAAAACGATTTTTAATACATCAAATCAAACATTAGATAGAAAATGATTTTAACGTAACTAAATTCAATATTATTAATATATACTCTATCAAACGGTTTTCCTAATTAATATACAACTTTTTCTATTTTGCACCACATGCATTAGAAACAAACTCCAACACGTTTGATACCACTTGTTGAACCCCATTAGCACATGTTGTATCCACAACAAGTCTTGGAACCTCCACCCCGACATCATAATCCCAACACCCTTCATACCCTTCCAACAACTTCTCCATATCTTGCCACGTGGATGGCTTATGCCAGCTTGAGCCATATTCCACCAGCTCACCCCTCAGCTCGAGCCGCCTACGCCACTCAGCTTCATCCCTCGGCTTGCACTCCACTACAACAACCCAAGCCCCACTATGATCCGCGATCTCAATGATCCGGTCAAGGTGAGCTCGATGTGAGAGTGGTGAGTCGATCACCACGCTCAGACCTAAGTCTAGCTGAGCGGAGGCGACTCGCCACATGGCGTCGTATGATAGGTCATTGATGAGTTTTGTGGCTTTAGTGATTTGTTGAAGTGGTTTAGTGCAATCTTTGAAGTGATCTTTGTCTATAAGAGGACATTTTAGGGTTTTAGCTATGGATTGTGCAAGTGTGCTCTTACCTGTCCCTGGATGGCCTTTCATAGCCAAAATCATTGGCCTTTCTCCACATTTTCCATTGTCCATTTGATTGAGGATTGGAATATACATTTTTAGTAGTGATGGTAATATTTAATAATAAATACTAATAAGATAAAGATGAAACATGAGAGTGGATAAGGCTATGGTAATTGCCAAATAAGCATAATTGTCTCACTCATTATTATCCTTTATTATTTCTTTGCTTTTATCTTGTGGATAAGGAATTTTAAAAAACTTTTTAGAGATATTTATGGTTTCAAATTTAGATCATGAAAATAATATACTCTAAATATATATAAATTCATATTTGGGTGAGATTTTTGGCATAACATTAACCGGGTCATTCGCATGAATGCCTTATTTTAGGGTTGTCTTTATATTTTTTTTTTCTCGACAGTCTTTAAATTTTTTTTTTCCAGTAATTTAAAGTAATAAAAACTTGATAAAAAATATCAATGAGATTGAAAAAAATAAAAACACTCACAATGTATAAGTTATACCTTTCAAAGTCAAAGGAAATCGCAAAACACAAATTATGTCTTACAAGGTCCACGAATTTACACTAAAAATAAGAAGCATGAGCAAAAAACTAAAAATAACTAATTCGAATTAGCACATAATTATTCATCTGTCGATTTAAGGAACAAATCTTAGTCAAACTGATCATGTACGATATGCCAGTTTAACATCAATTTTAAATTAAAAACTTCGTAAATTTTGAATCTTTGATCCTTGATTTTGACTCAATTTAATTTTTGATTGTGTTAGAAAATAGATTGAGCAACAATGAATTTAATTTTCAACCCACTCATACTCCACATGGATCAAAATCGGGTTGGATAATAAATGGACGGATTGAGAATGAGTTAACCCACATTTTAAGTGTAATTATATTATTCAATTGCAATAATCATATAAATTTTCCTATCACTCAAATTATTTAGTGATATAACGTTTAACTGGATTTATATATACCCTACATCATCATTAGTCTTGTTTAATATATGTTGACTATTATATAAGTATATTTTATTGAAAAATTTTCCTAAAGTATTTTGCAAGAAAGGTAAATTAAACTTGTTCAACATTTGATGATACATAGGATTCATATATTGTATTTTTGCTCTCTTGCCTTTTTAATTCCACAGATATTTGATATTTCATTGTTTAAGGCTTTAAGATAATCATTGATACTTTCCTCTAAACCAACTGGAGCTCACTTTTGTGATGCATATCTTTATAAAATAAGTAAAATCAATACTTGTTAAATTGAAGTTCACTTGTTTTTAACGGGCGTAAAAATTGAAGTTCATTTTTTGGAATTACAAAAAGAAATATAATTTTTTGGGAAAAAATAGTGTATCCTAAATATTTCTCAATAACAGATTTATAAGTTTTAGATTCTCGTTCAGATCGATAGAAGATAAAAGTATTTAGAACTTTTTTGTAAATATATTTTGAATAATTTCTAGAAGCATTCCTAGACAAATATAAATAGGAATAAAATTAGACATTTGCAATCAATCTAAGAAAAACCAATTCAAGTCAATTCTAACTCTTCCATTAGTAAAGTTTTTTTCTATCCAAAATCCTCCTCCTCCTTTCATAGTATTAAAGACATTATTGTTAGTTAGTTATTGATTAGATATTAGCTGTTAGTTAGTTAGATTAGCTGACATGTCAAGTTTGTTATAACTAATTCTTCTAGCTAAGTTATATGTGATAACTGTATATGTGTACATGTAATGCTCAGTTGAGATTATTGATTCATTCAATACACATTATCATTTTTCCAATTATAGATCTTCTTCTTAGTTTGGATTCTCTGAAACCTCTATTAAAGGAGTCAACATGGTATCAGAGCAAGTTACAGAATCGGCGTCAATAGAGGCAGAGTTTATGATTCCTTACACTCATCCTCTTTATTTGCATCCGTCAGATACTTCAGGATCTGTACTTTGTCCTGTTAAGCTGACAGGATCGGAGAATTATGGATTATGGCAGAGGATCTATGTGGATTGCTCTATTGACGAAACGAAAGTTAGGTTTTGTAATAGGGAGTTGTAAGAAGGCAAGCTTCGAGGCTAAGTATCATGATCAATGGGACACCTGCAATGCGATTGTATTATCTTGGATTATGAATATACTGTAGCTCCTAGTCTCTTGAGTGGGATCGTATATGCATCTGATGCATTTTTTGTTTGGGAGGACCTGCAGGAAGATTTGATAAGGTTAATCATGTGAGGATCTACCAATTGCATAGGGAGATAGCAATGATTGCACAAGGAACTGATGTTGTTTCAGTTTATTTTACGAAATTGAAGGAGTTGTGGGCTGAATATGATACGATGGTGATGTTTCCAAGCTGTGAATGTCCAACATGTGAATTACCTGATATGTTTGCTTATGATGATCACACTCTTATCATTAATAGACCTGTATTGTCTCATGAAATATCTGACTTTCCTAGTGCAACATCTGAGTTACCTATTTTGCCAGATCCTTCTTTCTCATCTGATACATCAACTGATACAGTTAAGGCACCACTTAGAAGGTCTACTAGATCATCTAAACCTCCTCGATGGTTACATGGTTTTGTTCATGTTGTTTCTTCTCCTGCTGTTTCTTCTACTACTTCATGTTCTGTCCCATGTTCAACTGCTCATCCCATTTCCACATGTATGTCCTATGCCTCTATATCTCCCTCTTATTTTCAGTCTCTTTGCAATTTTTCTGTTGTACGAGAACCTTCTTCTTATGAATAACCTATGCAAAAATCCAGAGTGGATTCATGCTATGAATCAAGAGTTGCAGGCTCTGCATGAAAATCATACTTGGCAGCTAGTTACACTGCCTCCTGGAAAGAAGGCAATTGGATGTAAATGGTTATACAAAGTCAAATTTAATGCTCTAGGGGAGGTGCAAAGATATAAAGCAAGACTGGTGGCTAAAGGGTACACACAACAAGAGGGGTTAGATTATCAGGAAACTTTTTCTCCTGTTGTTAAAATGGTCACTGTGAGAGTGGTTTTATCACTGGCTGCTATGAATAGTTGGAGTCTACATCAGATGGATGTGTTTAATGCATTTTTGCAGGTTGATATGGTTGAGGATGTTTACATGGTTTCTTCTCCTGGTCTGTTAAGAGAGAAGGAGTTCTCCCAAGTCTGTAAACTCCAGAAATCCCTTTGTGGTTTGAAACAAGCTTCGAGGCAATGGAACTTGAAGTTGTGTGAGGCTTTTACTGGTTCTGGTTCTATTCAGAGTCATTAGTTATACAGTACAAAATCTTAGTCAATTTATGCACAAGCCAAAGAAATCTCACATGGATGGAGCTTTGAGAGTGGTTAAATACTTAAAAAATTCACCAGGTCTGGGGATTATGTTATCATCTAAAGTCTCCAAACAACTCTCAGTATACTGTGATGCAGACTGGGCTACATGTCCTATGACAAGGAGGTCGGTGAGTGGCTTTGTGGTGAAGGTTGGAGAGTCTTTGATTTCATTGAAGTCAAAGAAACAAAATACAGTTTCACGAAGTTCTGCTGAAGCAGAATATAGGAGTATGGCTAATGTTGTTGCAGAAATTGTATGGTTGATAGGATTATATAAAGAATTAAAAGTGGAACTAGAATTGTCAATCAAGTTATTTTGTGATAGTAAAGCAGCATTGCAGATTGCAGCTAATCCTATATACCATGAAAGGACGAAACATATTGAGATTGATTGTCACTTCATTCACGAGAAGATACAAGAGCGTCTTATACAGACAAATCATGTACCTTCCAAGATGCAGTTGGCAGATATGTTAACAAAAGGACTAGGGAGGACACAACATGATTTTTTACTATCCAAGCTTGGCGTATACAATTTATTTGCGCCATACAGCTCGAGGGGGAGTATTAAAGACACTATTGTTAGTTAGTTATTGATTAGATATTAGTTGTTAGTTAGTTAGATTAACTGACGTGTCAAGTTTGTTATAACTAATTCTTTTAGCTAAGCTATATGTGATAACTGTATATATGTACATGTAATGCTCAGTTGAGATTGATTCATTCAATACACATTTTTATTTTTCCAATTATAGATCTTCTTCTTAGTTTGGATTCTCTGAAACCTCCATTAAAGGAGTCAACACATAGCTTCCTTTTTTGTAGTTAAATTTTTCAATTTTAGTTAATGATTTTGAATTAGTAAAAACTCTCACAAATTATATTTTTCTTGTATTATATTTTACTTAGTTAAATTTTCAATAGTGTACTAAAAATTACTTGCAGCAAATCCAATTTAACTCAATCGAGATTTGTGTCACACTTTCTAGACGTGATAAATTTCAAATTACCACTAAAATCTGTAATTAATTTATTTAATTAAGGACCACTTTAATTAGTTGACACCAGTATCTTTATATAGGAGCTACTAATATAGTAAGACCACTTGACACCTATAATCCTACCTATATTCTATTAGCTAAAATTTTCAACTCATTTATAATGTAATTATCACTTGATTATTTGTCAACAAGCACTAAATTAAGCATAATATGTACCCAAAAGAATTCCATATTTTAGACATAAACCCCTTCCACAATAGGAGCAAACCAAGCCGTTACTTAATTTCACCAAAAACAAAAGGCTTTACTTAATTGCTATTTCAAAGCCATCCTTGTTGTCATTGTTATTTATATTATTATATATATTATAAGAGTGACACTAGATATATTTGCTATAATAGTTGTCATCTCCATCAACTAGCACATGTAATATTTTGGCAACCTTTATATATAATGAAATGAAAAGACCTTAGTTCATTGTGACAACTTCACTCTGTGCGTCCTTTTGATTATGAGTCCCGCCTAGAGGGAGACACTAAGGAAAAAGCATAGCGTTAAATCTGTCTCGCTGTTTAAAGGTTAAGAATTCCTTCTATTGAGTGTCAATTAAAAATTAAGTTTGACTTTTAAAACGAAAGTGAGCACTAATAACCTCACTTTTCCGCAATTTCGTCCCCACGAGCAGAACATGACTTTTCATTATGCTTTTTTGCTCATAGTCTCTACTCAAAGACAACATTTCTTAGATCTCCAAAATGAATTCTACATTGCTACTACTACTATTACAAAAACACTAAACAAAGTATCATGTATAACATTTATATAAATGATGAAAATTTACATGTAAAAGGATTATATGAATGATGAAAATTTTTACTACTAATACTGCAATTTCTTATTGATTTATGATAAAGAAAACAAAAAAATAATTTAAAGAGTCAAAGAATGAGGGGTTGCAATTCGTGTTTAGTAATAATGTACCTTTATTCTATAGTTTTTGTTCCGTTTGTTGCTTGAATCTCTTCAAAACTTCATCCATAGCAATATCAAAAGCGTCATTACTACTCCCTAATCCTTGATTAGACCTTGCATATAAATACTTAGGCATAGCATCAATCAAAATCTCTCTCATTTTTCTCACGTCATCTTTGGTGAACTTATCGAGTACTTTTCTAATAATGTTAGTATCATTCCTAACTTGAGTATGATCCATGTATACTGAATAATCCTCCGATGGCGAAGGCAAATGCCATTCATATTGAGTTTTAAAACTTCCTTCCCAAAAATACACAGGTATTGAACCTGCCATCATGCAATCGAACATCGATCTTCTTGTAAATCCATCCCCTTTTGGTTGTAAACAGAAGTCTGAATCCAAAAATGCTTCAAGAATTGCTGGTGCTCCGTCATAACAATGCGCGACGGAGCAATCAACTATCTTGCAAGAACCCGTCTCGTTCTTGCAGTAATTCATCAGTACTTCTCTGAAATCATTCTTGATCTTCTTCCGAACAGCTCCCACGAAGCAGAAATGGCTAGAACGATTACGTGACCTCACGAGATCTTGCCATTGTTTGATCTCTGCTTCGAATTCAGGGTGAAAAGCTGTAGGATAAGGAACACTTACCTCTAAATCATCCCATGGATTCTTTTCAACAGATAAACGGAGAACGTTTTTCATTAATGGCATCCGGAGAAAACTAGTGCCCCAATCGGAATCATCATCGGTTTTTCTTCGAAATGCCCATGTTAATCTACCGAGCATTAAGAAATGATCTGACCCTTGATTTTGATTCCAGTAAGGTTGATCTTTAACCCATTCTAGCATCAATTCACTAGGGCGATCTCGTTCTTTCGCTGTGGTGAACCATAATATCTTACCAATTGCAAGTCCGGCGTAAAAGGGGATGTAAAATGCAGTAGCATTTTGGGGGTTTAATGTTCTGCATTTGTAATTCAAAATTCTTTCATGATAAATCACTTCAGCGGAGTACATGTCTGTCCAGTACCAAGCTGACCGGAGATTCTCCGGTACGATTGAGTCGAGCCCAGTTGCTTTTGGTCCAAGACCGCCATTTGAAACCGCGTTGCATCGAGAACTCCATGGGTCTAAATCATGACAGTTGTTTATAAGATCTTTATTGAACTTTGTTGGAAGATCGTATACATAAACTCTCCCGGATTCACACTCATCCTGTACTAACTTTACTGTCTGCTGATCTCTATTGCTCTGTTTCTGATGTTTGTTTTGGGGTTTTGAATCTTGCGAGATTTGAAGTTGGTCCTTGCTCTTTTTTTGAGGTTTCGAGATTTGGACTTGGTCATTGCTCTGTTTCTGCTGGTGAATGCTCTGTTTTTGAGGTTTCGAGATTTGGAAGTGCGGGTGCTGGTGATGGTGCTGGTGTCGGAGGGGAATGGCGGGAGGGGAAGTTCCGGCAAGGAATAGAATGAAGGTGACTTGAATGAGAATGATGAGGAAAAACCATTTACAATGATGAAATCCAACTTGGGATTTGATCAAATGGAAGGAGTTTCTAAGTTTCTTGAATGTCTTCCTAGGGGAAGAATTTTCAGATGGCAACATTATGGGAACTGAGGAAGAAGAAGATGAACAACAAGGAAAGTAGAGAATATATAGCAAGTCAAGAAGAGGAGAAAGGGAAGGTAGGATATTGGTGGGAGAATTTCTTTTTACCTTTTGGTTTCCCACCATTGTTCCTCAAATATCTTATTAGAATCCCGATTAAATTTAGATCGCCTATTTCAGGATTCACATTTGAGGGTGACACTCCAAAAGAATTTTCTTCACGTCAGACTCAATTCAAGACCTCTAGTTAAAAGTGAAAAAGTCGCATCACTACACGACAAACCATTTTAGTCTTGCGAGAGATTTTGATGTTTTGACATCACTATTTTTTATATAAAGCATAATACATAGACGTGTCATTGAACTCCGTCTCAACTATGATCTATGCCGTTCAATTTTTGAGGTGCATAACTAGAGACTTAGGGGTCATTTGGTGTGAGAGATAAGAATAAATAGTCTTGAGATAAAAAAAAATAGTCCTCAGATAAAATTTTATTGTCATGTTTGGTTGGTAGGTTTGGAATAACTTATCTCACCATTACCATAGTGATGGACTGATGGGATAAGTTATTCCAGGATAACTAAGTCAATGATAATGAATCATGAGATAATTTGTTCCCAATCAAACGATTCTTTAAATTTGTATAAAATTGAATAAGTAGATTCGTGCATCCTACTTGACAATTTGTATCTTATGTGGTGCTTAATATATATTATGTTACAATGAACGCATATATCTTGTTTAATTTTATATAAATTTAAGTATCTATTTATGTATACTCAAAGATAAAAGACACAGATATATTAGTTGACAAATAACTATACATACACTATACATAGAGGTTAAAGTCTATGGAGAAATCTTATAAACAACGCAACATTAAGTTTAATTAACGACCAAAACGCAATGACACTAGCCTACCAAGGTACAAGTTGAAAGACGTGTTATCGAAACCTAAAAAAAATAATACTAACAAGTGGAGTTTTTGAATTGGAATTTAAAATTATAAAATTGATGGAAATATTATGTTTGTGAAATGTGTTTGTTCCTCGTTGGTTCTTACAAAGTGTAAAGACAATCTACTGTACAATTGACAATAGTTTAGTCAGTGTTTCCAAATAAATATTCTACATTATTGCTTATTTTTAATGAATAATTAAGTATTAGTATTAATTTCGATGGCAAAGGATCAATCAAATGCATCCACGTGTATAATGGCACCAAAAATCATGATTAAGACAGTAATGATGACTACACTAAAGTCCATTGAAACGTTCAACATCAAATATGAAGCTAGTCGAGTCATTCTATAAATTTTTATTTTATAAAATATTTAAAAATAACTCATAATTTTTTTATTTATTTTATGTTTCTTTTTAATATAAAAAATGTTTTATTTTTCTTTATTATCTAATAAAAGATGTTTGTAGCTTTTTTATATTCAAAGATCAATAATTTCTATCGCTCTCAAAAATCGTATATTGTTTGAGTTTATAAGGTTGGAGGACCACCTTATATACCTGATTTCTACAAGAAAACGTGTATATAATTGCACGATTATTTGTTTGTGAAAACACCATAAATATATAGCAATATAGGAAAAATCCATATCGACATTGTATTTTAGTATGTCATATCAGATAACTTGTCTTGTTTTATTAATTTTACGGATTTTACTTTTTATAGATAGGTTACTTACTTACTTGAAGTTATTTTTATTTTTCTTTATTGAATAAATTTTTTTATATACTATTATTACATAAAAGTTAAACACTAACGAGAATATGTTAGCACTAGGATGAAGCAAGTTCAGGAATCTAGTAACAGAATTTTATTTTATTTTTATGAAGAAAAAAAAAGCAAAGATGAAAGAATTAAGGAAAGTATAGTTTCAACTTTGCAAAAAAATGCATAATAAAGTGACATTGTTTATATACACAATATTTTTAGGTATTTTGTCTCTTGTTTTGAAGTTTGAGGAGGTAAAGTGAAATTATTAAATGATAGCAATAATAGTATAGTCATTTAGGAAAAAGAAAAATTTATATTTGACGCTAGATACTAAAAAGAAAGATTCGTTTATTTGTGAATTATTAGTGAAATTAAATAAGCGGATTTTAGATACTTTAATTTGGAAAAGGTATGCGTAATGAAAATTCCAAAAATCAAAATATATCACCAAATAAACTCTAACCAAAATTTAAAATTCAAATAAGAATATAGGAAAAGGGTTTGATATACCCCTCAACTTTATCATTTAGAGTTAATATACCCCTTGTTATGAAAATGGCTCATATATACCTTACTTGTAAACAAATGGTTCACATATACCCTTTTCCTCTAACGAAAATGAAAAAATTATAATTTTAATCTAAATTTTTATTTTTTTTAAAAAAAAAATATAATCACATATGATTAAATTTAATCCTCGTCAAACATATTTTTTTTGACTTTTTATTGTTTCAGTGACTAATTTATAATTATTATTTTGATAATCAAATTTATTTATGTTTCACTAATATTCTTGTAAAACTTATTGTAGATGACCAAATTTTTTCTTCGAATACAAAATTAAATTACAATACACACAAAAAAAATAGTTTAATTTTTTTTTCTTAAACTAAGGAATGAAAGAAAAAAAACAAAACAAGAATAAGAAACTCAAATAATTACAATAAAAGAAGTCAAAAAATAATTTATGGATAAAGAAAATTAATATATACCTTGAACTTTGATAGAAGAATCATATATATCCCTAAATAATTTTTTTTAAGAAATTAGAAGTAATAAATATAAATTTAAAACTAATTTTTTAACTCCCGTTAAATAAAGATATATGTGAGCCATTTTGTAACGGCAGGGGTATATGTGAGCCGTTTATATAACGGTAAAGGCATATATGAGCCACTTTTATAACGAGAGATATATTGGCTTTAAATGACAAAGTTAAGAGATATATCAGAACTTTTCCATAAAAATATTCATCTTAAAATTGAGCTAACTTATTATATTAAAAATTGGAGCATTAGCTGGTCCCCATTGACTCTCTTCTAAATAAATTTCCTTTTTTTATCAGAGAAGAGAAACTTTAAATAACGTACAAATATAGTACAAAAGTGATCAAAATATGACTAAATCAAAAGTTTTATATTCTTAATAGCTAAATATTTCGTCTCTTTTTAATTCAATTTGTAAGATAATATAATTTTTTTTATATAAATCATTAAACAATCCGTTATTTACCTTACTAATTAATATTACTAGTAGAAGTTTATCTTTCAAATCGTAACTGTATTGGGTTAACATGTTATAGTTAACGATAAATCGTCCGTTAAAAAATTATTATAATTAACAATAAAAGAAGGAAGCACAAAATGATTGAGTTAATACATCACCATTAATTACTAATTTGATATTAAATCAACTGATAACTTATTCATTGGCTAGTGAATCAATATATTTAAAAGTCGATATCGATAAATCAAATTATTAAGCATAATTATCTATCCAATCTGTCTAATATAAGCTGCCCTAGGTTTATCTCTTTGTATATGTAAATTATACATTACATATGAAACTGTAAATAACCTAGTCGTGTAAACATATTTTTTTAAATTTTAGTACATTAACTTAGATTATTTTGTTTAGTAATCAACCACTCTATTAGATGAGTTTGGCTAGTAATAAAAGGTCTAAAACTTTTTTTAAAAAAAAAGTCAATAACTTTCTATATTTTTTAAAAAATAAATAAATAAAGGTATTAGTATTTTTTTCTTTTTTCTTTAGAAAAGAAAATAGATATGATAAATAAATAAAAGACCACTAGGGTTTGTCAACCCCAAGTTGACACGAGAATTTAGGGATGATTTTATTCAAAATAACAAAAAAAAAAAAAGAAGGAAGAAAAATCAAATCTAATATTTGACTAAATAATTAGTCGGTGTAGATCTATAAGCATAGGATCTCTAACATTGACTAAATAAATTAGTTCCCATTTCCCATCATAATTATTAATTATCATCATTAAACTATCAAATATATTTTTTTCATTTTTTTATTTATCATATTTTATTTTTTAAAAATCAAATTATCTAAATTTTGACCTATATTTTAGGATATAACAATTAAATTAACTCGAAAAATAAAAATATGATAAGTAAAAAATATAGGTAGGAATTTGGAATCCAAGTACTTGATTTTGATGCTGCTACTTAATTTAGTTTTATTATTAAATTATACTTTGCTTATGAAATGGTTCTGCTTTAATTTTGCCAACAAATTTGAGCTGATTATTTTCTTCTCACGTAAAGGGCCTAATTAAGTAGGCTAAATAATTGTAATTTGTGAACATATATAACAAGGTTTTCTTATTTAATTTGTTTCTTTTTACCTTGCCATCACTAATGGTATATCTGAAAACTCAATATATTTCAAAAATTAATAGAATCAAAGTTTAGCATTTTTTTTGGTCGAATCCCTGACATAAAAGTCAGAAAATAAATAAAAAAAATTAATCATTTGACCTTTTTCTTTTTCTTTTTTTAAAAAGTTAATTATTAGGTAGAAAAATTGAACTTTCGTGTATGTTAGAATTTAAAAATACTTTTATTAATAAAAATTCATATAATATCAACTGAATGATTAAGATACTTTTTTTATATAAAAAAATAGGTGAACTTTATATAAGACCCTTTTTTATTTATATATATATATTATTTATTTATTTTAGATGGTTGATTCTTAGATAGTAAAGGATTCCCATTATTTATTCTATTCGTTTTATATTACTTGTCTAAGTTATTAAAGAAAATTATTCAAATTATTTGTTAATTTCTAAAATCAAACAAGAATTAGTTAGTCCTTACTTCTTTTTAAAATTATAAAACTAACAAGTTTGTAAAAGTTTTAAAAACAGTTAAGAGATAAATAAGTAAAATTATTCTGATTGTTTATAATTTCTTAAGAAATATGTAAAGAGTAATATAAAATAAAACAAATTAATGTTTAATGGCCAATTCCTTAATACTAAAATTATTAGAAACTTAAATAAGTACAAAGACAGATGTGTAGCACATGTTCAACTTTAATTATCTTACAATCAACCATACCCACATGGAATATTTATATGTATAAATCCTTCTTTACTTAAACCTTTTAGATACTTCTCTTTCTCTTTTTTGTTTTTTTGCTCACATGTAGCTTTAAAAAAAACATATAAAGTTGAATATATAGGAAAATAATTAAATTACTGCAAAGTTCCAAAATTGGTTCATTTGAATTCCAGAGATACACATCATGTACAGAGTGACCAACACTAGAACATCCAGACCAATAACATGGTTTAAAACATTGAGATGTTATTTGTCACAATATTATTATCATTTTTTATTGTGTTAGGTCTATTTCATATATGACATCAAAACCAATAATAATAATAATAATAATAATAATCCAAGAGAGACAGCTTACCAGCTCTAGGCTAGTTGCTCATCAAACATCCAATAATATTGGGCGAAATTTATTCATACACTTAAAGTTGACACTACTTTATATTTAAACGCTTAGGGCTCGTTTGATACAAACATTGATAATGCAGGGATTAATAATATAGGAATTAGTAATGCAGGAATTAATAATGCAGGGATTTATAGTGCATGAATTATTTTTTGTCAAGTATTTGGTTCACTACTTTCCACTTAATTTTGTGTTTAATTTGTAATTCTACAAAAAAAAATTCTTTCCTATTATACCCTTATGTTATTATGAGTGTCTATTTCATGTAATTGGGTCACAAGATAGATAACCATCGGAATAAAAATGCAAAATATCAGGATAATATTTTTTTAAAAATTATTTATTCCATTTAATTAGTTAAATCAAATACATATATACACAAAATTGTTATTAATTTTAAGGTATAATGTACCACTAAGAAGATCATTGATGGCATAATGCGTTTCTAAGTTTTTGTTGGTCAAGTATATATCTTAAACTTGACACAGATTTAACACTACTTAAATTGTTCATGCCTAAAGCTTATTTTTATTTTTAAAACAAATAGTTCAAGTGGATAATTGACAAATTATCTTGAATAAAAAAAAATCAAGAAAAAATGGAGAAAACAATATTAGTGAATCCATTAAATTACACCAAACGGATTTGGAGGATTAAAAATTAACATTTATAACCATTTGAATATAAATAAAAAGGAAATTAAATTACAAAAGAAATTTAGAAAAAAGAATAAGGGGTTAGTTTATGCATTTAGGGGTCTTATCCAAGGTTTAGCAAACTTTGGATTAGTTATCCCTCCATTTTCTAGGAATAATTTAAGAAAAAATTACTTAAATACACTACTTTAATTATCTTAATAACCATTTATCCCAACTTATTTTAAAAATTTCAAAAATCCCTTATTCCCCCAATTTAAAAAAATATAAAAGATACATCAAGATTTCCCACCTTTTTTTCACCCAATTGGCAAGTTTTACTTTACCAAAAACTAAATCCTATTTTTAAGCTACCCACTTCCCCATTAACATCCCCAATTAAAATTTACCATATTAATTTTTATTTATTTTCCTTTTTATTTCCCTACATTGTAGGTGTATAATTGTCTACTTTTAATTCCCCATTCACACGTTTGCAATTTAATTTTGAATTCCAGTTCAAATTTCATCCATATCTATTTGATATTGTAGGACTCTCTTTCCATCTACCAAATTTTCTCCTTCAGTCTATTCATCGTGTGAGTTTAATTTTTATTCCTTTTCTACTTTTAATTCCCCATTCAACTTGCAGGTAAATTTTGAATTCCCTTCAAATTTTCATCCATATCTATTTGATATTTTGTAGGACTATCTTTCCATCTAACTAGATTTTCTCATTCATTCTCTTCATCGTGTGAGTTTACAAATATCATGGAAGAGTATGGTAATTCCAAACGTGTGTATGATTCTGATGATGAGCTGTGGGCCGAGAATAGATCTAAGAGATTGCATGACCCATTGTTGATGAAGAACAACAATGATGAGCCAAAGAAGAAGACTGAAGAAATCAAGAAAAAAAGGCCAAGAAAAGTTACATCAACTGTGTCAAGACCCACACTTCCTAAAGTATGTGTTTAAAATTCATAATTTTGTGTTTTTGTTTATAATA
>NC_028643.1:68520205-68530700 GCF_001406875.1 Solanum pennellii | reverse complement strand
AATGTTTATAAGTTCAGTTAATAAGATGTATCATATACATATTATGATTCTTATGTCTTATAATTTTAACTTTAATGTATCATATACATTCAATTAAAACTGAATATGATGGTTGTTATAGAATATAATAGGTGCCAGTTATAGAATGTATCATATACATCCTAAAAGCATTATGTGGTTTTCGGTTTTAAGGTCTATAATATGGTAATAATTTGTGGGTTGTTATTAGTAAAATAAAACTGTGTGGTACAGTTGTGGGATGTATCAGATACACCAGGTCTATTTACAATGTTTATAAGTTCAGTTAATAAGATGTATCATATACATATTATGATTCATATTTCTTATAATTTTAACTTTAATGTATCATATACATTCAATTAAAACTGAATATGATGGTTGTTATAGAATATAATACGTGCCAGTTATAGAATGTATCATATACATCTTATAAAGTATATGTAATTAGGAATATGATTATGATGTATCATATACATTTATATAATGCAGTGCATAAATTATGTTATTTTATTTTTTGTATAAACAGGGCATG
This sequence comes from Solanum pennellii, assembly GCF_001406875.1. Lineage (NCBI taxonomy): Eukaryota > Viridiplantae > Streptophyta > Magnoliopsida > Solanales > Solanaceae > Solanum > Solanum pennellii. The sequence goes on along the minus strand of NC_028643.1, from coordinate 68,530,147 downwards.
CATTATGTTATTAAAAAAATTCCGGCGCATCCATTGAGGTTTGGGGCTACTTTCAATTTTGATTTTGTGAATAAAATCAAATTATCTATAAAAGACGAAGGCGTTGCACTGTTTAAGAAAACAATTTTTGGACCATATTTGGAAATTCCAAAATGTAATTTCCAGGGTCAGATTACAAAATGTTTGCTGTTGTTGGAAGTGGGACATGAAAATAAAGATGTTCTGCATGTTCGACATACAAATGGGAATGTATTGGAGTTTGGAATGAAGGAATTTGCCATTGTAACTGGCCTAAAATGCAAAGGAGATGTTAAGGAATTTTCGTATCCTAATTCCACTCTGAGCCGGTTATTACAAAAATATTTCCCGAATTGTCCCAATGGTATAACCAAGAGTCGATTGATGCAGCGTTTTGCAATGGGGAATTGGGAGACCACACAAGAATCGGTGGAAATGGCAATAATATACTTCATCAATACTTTCTTGTTATGCCATCTTGGTGAGACATTCATACGTATAGAAGAATTTCTAATGGTCGAAGATGGTAGGTATGAAATGTATCCTTGGGGTCAGATTGCATTTAATAAGCTGATTACATCACTCAGGCAAGACTTCAACCAAAGCAAACAGATGTATCGCTTATTTGGTATGCCTTATGCACTCAACGTTTGGATTTACGAATGTGCATCTACTCTAAGTCCAGACATTGCTGTTAAAGTGGCGAATGGTATTCCGAGGTTATGTAATTGGACAGTGGTGGCTGAAAAGCCAAAATATGAAAAGTTAATGACTAGCATTTTCTCCGAGGTAACATTAATTTTAAATTATCTTTTAATATTGTATCAATAAGCTTTATAATATTTGTTGTAAATAATTGTTTTTTTTTATACAAAACATTGTTATAACATTTAAACATTTTAATTGCAGAATACTTGTTCAAACATTGCACCAACGCAAGATGAGGTGGAATCCCTTGATTTACCCGATAGTCAAGAGGTCAACAGAAATGAAGTATCTACGCCACCTGTTGGTGCAAAAAAAGTGCATACTAAAGATAAGTCAGGTTTTGAGGATTTTTCAACAAGCCCTCCTGATCATTTATTGAGAAGATCATCTCGTGTATCTGATACATCATCTCCACCACCATCCAAGAGGAGAAAGAATACTGATACACATAAAACAAAGGGTTCGAAAAATTTGTCAAAGCAGTCAAAGCCGCAATTAAATCAGTCATTCTCAATGCCAGCTGAAGAACATACCCCGCCTGCTAATGTATCTTCTGCCCATGTATCATCACAAGTCTCAAAAGATAAGTCTGTATTTCCTGATATTGAAGAACTGAAACAACATATGAAGGAATACGTAAGTAACGATATTTATTTGTTAATGTTAATTCTTAAATAGAAATTTGAATCTGTAATTTTTTTTCAATAGGTCGACAGCAAATTTGAGTATCTTGTGAATTTGATAAAGGCTAATCACATTGAGGTGATGAATTCTAAGAATAGGGATGATGGCCAACAATCAAAGGTAATGTATTTTGATGTGTATTTTCGTTGTGTTTTACAAATTTCATAGGTCATTATGTTACAAATTCATTTAATGAAGGATATGGGCGGCAAGTCTACACCAAACATGGTTGAAGTTTCCGATGAAGAAGGCAATGATGGACACCAAGCTACCTCTCCGATACAAATGGAACTTGATGTTGACAATCAGGTTTAATTTACTTTATTAAATTTGTACATAAAATTCTATAATTTATCATTAACTTAATTTTCTTTACAAAATAAAGAATGAAGATACGTTGAAGAATCATCAAGTAATGAAGGACGTTTCAGAACTTCAATCCCCAAATTCAGATACTCATCATACTGATCAAACATGTGAACACAGCAAGGTAATTATTCGTTTAATTTTAATTATATTATTATGATACATTGCTGCTTTATTTGATAATTATGATACATTACAGTTTAATTGGATTAATATGATACATGTATTGTAATGATCACATATGTATTTTTCCAAGTTACTGTGTATTGTACTAAACTTTTGTATTTAGTGTGTACGTGATACATTCCATTGCAAGATACATATCTATGTGACTAGTTAAATTTGTTTGTCTCATCTATACAATCCGTAGTTTGCTGTTACCTGTCCTTGATACATTAAAAATCATTTTGTGTATAATTATTTGATGTTTAAGGTATCATAAATTGATCAGTACATTTTTTATTCAGGATGCTCCATCAGCACAAACGCCTCATCATTTATTTGAAGGAACAATGAACGAAGATACATCGGTAATTTAATCTTCATGTATCATATCAATATCATATGTCTATCAATATATTTTTACTTATCAGTGTAAACCATGTAGGATTCTACACCATCTGGTTCAATATCTCCGGATACACGAGAAGCCATGAATACGCTTATTGCTGAGCTAGGAAGTCTGCCTACTAATGCAAATCAACAGGAGTTTACCGAAAATCAAAGTTTGCTTTCGGACAGTCAATTACCAATTGATATTCCAATCACAGATATTGTTGTTCGAAGCGAAATAAATACTCCTCATGCACGTATCCGGATGCCTTCGAGAAACTGCAAATCCCCTTATTTAACTTCATTTGGATCAAGTGAAAAAGGAAAAGCGGTCATGACTAATGTAATGCGTCCAAATTTTCCATTTCAAGGATGTGAGATTACAAACCAAGCCCCTTCATATCTGATTGATGAGTTTATTGAGTGGGTTACTGCAGGGCTTCTTAAAGCTCATTCAAAAAAGTAAGTTTTATATAATTTTTCTGAATCTGATAAATTTTCAAATTGCAGCTATTGTTACAATTTTGAATAACATATTTTCATTACGCTTAATGCTACAGGAAACCATCAGAAGATAAATACAAATCAAAAGCATCTTCATTGGGTTTTGAAATGATGGATTATGTCGTTGCTTTTCCGACAAATAAGAATTGGTTTTATGCCATGTCTCAGCCTAAGAACTGTTGGACTGATCAGGTAAATAGATGCCTTTATAATGATGTATATGATACATTGTGTTCATATGTTATCTATACATATCAAAATCAAATCACTTTCAGCAACCATTTTTTTTAATTAAATGTTTTTCAAATGCATAATTATTTTTATCTTTTATTTGCAGCACATCGATGTTATTTTTTACTACCTTCGTAAAAAATCAAAACTTCGAAGCATGGATCAATACAGATACACAACAGTCAATTGTTTGTTCAGCACACATATCAACAATACCCATGATAGGTATTATAACAATGAGGCTGATGATGATATTAGTACCCAAGAACACATTGATCGTGCAAGAGCTGTATCAGTACATGAGAGGTCAATAATCAACGTAATGAAAGGTTTTTCAATACCAGCTGGGTTACCATGGCATCTGGTGGATGATGTTTATATTCCAATCAATTATGATGGAGATTTTCATTGGGTATTAGCTGTGGTTGAATTGAATAAGAGGGTAATACGCGTGTATGACTCTTCTCTGGGCACAAGGAAACGTGTATATTCTGACGAGATAAAAAAATTGTCAAGGATGTTACCTTCTTACCTGATTGACAGTGGTTTCTTTGAAAACAATGAGCGGACAAACTGGTCAGTTCTTGATGCATACAAGGACAAACAAACAGGTGTACCTTTAGAGTCACATATTCCTTTCAACATTGAATATGCTGAAGGTATCATGCAACAAGAAGACGATAGCCTGTAAGTATTTTCAATTCTGGTCTACAATATATGTGTAAGCTATTTTACAAATTTATATTACTTATTTTATTGTAGGGACTGCGGGTTATACGTAGCTACATTTGCAGAGTTTTTGAGTGACCAACTTGTTATACCACCTGATACTGATGGACATCTTGCAAATTACCTACGCAATAGATATGCTGCATTGTTATGGAGATACGGCAGTGACAAGGTCAATGGTGGATACATAAGTGACAATGAAGATCCACCAAAGCCTAAGGGTCAATTCACAACACCAACTGAAGATGACATTGTTAACATAGATTAGTAATTAGCTGGGACAGGATGAACAAGTTTATATGTTGTTTTGTGTTGAAGACAATTATCTTTTGTGTTTTTCTAAAAGCTTATTGGTATTACAATATTTTATTAGTTATGAATGTTATATTTTTTCAAGTTATTGTTTTAGAAACAGTTGTTGCTTTACAAATTTTTTAGTGTTTCAGTTTAAGTAATTTTGACAGCTAATTTACAAAATGAAGTATATGACACTTAAGTTCTAATGTGTATGATACATTATTAAGTATTTTTCACTTATACAAATGATGTATATGATACATAAGTATAATATATACATGAAAAAATATTGCAGTTAAATATTTAGCAACTTGAATTATATGAATGTATATGATACATCATATACATAAACAAACTTAACCCTGATTAATATTACAGTGAAACGCACCACTAGAATGTACTATATCAAAATTACAGTTCATAAGGCTGTACACACTAAACATGTCGTACACATTTGAACAAGTCAAGTTTTGGGACACTAGAATAACTCATGATGGAGTATACACGAAAAATATAACATATTTTTCACTCAAATGAATGTATCTGATACATAAATTACACAAATAAACTCAGCTTGAATTACTGTAAAACTGAAACCCAAACACTGTTGAATATAATATATCAAATTTATAACTCATAAGTATGTATACACGAATCATATAGTAAACAATTGAACAAATCAATTTTTTTGTACACTTGAATATCTCAAAATACAATATACACGGAACATATAACATCTTTTCAATAATATTCATGTATATGATACATCACATACACAAACAAACTCCTATATCATTACTGTTACATTGAAAACGCACCACTGTTGAATCTATTTATTTATAAAATTTGGAGTTTAAATTTGGCACATAATTAAACTGCAAAGTCATATATTTGAACATCAAATTAAGTTGTGACCAATACACTTTATTTAGTCAAAATTATAAAGAAAAAAATGGATAGAAGTACCATGAACACTAATGTCCTCTTTTTAAAACATTCTTTCAATTCTCTTTAGGGAAGAAAGTACAAGTTCTCCTGTTATGTCCTTCTTGTCCACACTGCCCACAATAATTATTGTTCACTGTTATTTTCTCATCCGCATTTTTCTTTCTTCGCTTTCTTAGTCGTCCAGCCAACCTTCTGTACCTAGGTGGCCGGACAATTTCATCTAAAACATATTCTGGAACGTTCCAATCCTCCTTATCTGGCATTGGAACCATTACAACCTCGTACGTTTTTTCTAATGCATACGGCTTGTAGTAATCAGAGCAATATGGGTGCAAATTGATAACATTCTTGTGCTTCAAAACTGCAATTGCGTGTGCGCAAGGTATCTCATCATGTTGAAACCTTCCACATGTGCAAGTTTTCCTCTCAAGGCATACAATGTATCTTTTTCCGGCTTCATGAACTGTGAAAATATATTCAGATGATGGAACAACCTAAAAATTTAAGAAGTTAGTGATACATTACGTAATATACAATTTATATATCATTTTAAAAAAAACAATTAACATTGAAAATTAGTTTGTATCTGATACATAAAACAGAAAGTCAATGAAATTGATAAATACCTTCATCTTTGAACTTTTAGATGCGTTTACAATCAATATCTCCTCAAATCTTCGGCCCAATGTGTCCTTTGTATATGACGCTATTTCTCTATTTTTATAGTTCCAACTACCAAATAAAAGTCTAGCTTCCTCCAAGAAGTCTATTATAGTTAACTTACGTGCATCGACAAGGCATCCATTGATACACTCAGCGATGTTCGAAGTCATCATTCTACCTCTGTTTATGGTTGAATGAACTCTTGACCACTTCTCATAACCAGCTTCTTCAAGGTAATCCTTCACCCTATGATCAACCTTCACAACCTTAGCCATTAATTTATCAAAATCTTCCTTTCTGTATGCTTTTGCCATTGAGTAAAATATATCACTTAGTGTTTTTTTACTCCTTTTGAAGCTTGAACATACATTCTTCCAAAGATGCCATATGCATGCACAATGAGGTACGTTTGGGTATACAATGCTTACACTCTTTATGATACTTTCATTTCTATCCGATACAATACACATGTTTTCACGCTCACCAAATGCATTTTTGAAATTTTCGAAGAACCATGTCCACGAACAGTCATTTTCAGTGTCTACAACACCATATGCCAATGGCAATATGCATCCTAATTACAAAGAATATCACATTTAATTTCATGATACACAATGTTTACACTAATATAATATAAGTTATACATTACATCAGAATTATAACACTCATACCTGCACCATCGAGTGTGCTTGCTGATACAAAAGTACCCTTGTAAGCCCCGCCAAGATGTGCAGCGTCCACTACAACTACAGGCCTGCAGTAGTCGAACCCTCTTATCAACGGTCTTAGGGCTATGAACAGATACATGAATTTATTATCTTCCGTCTTTTGCATCCTTATATATGAATTTGGATACACTTTATTTAGCATCCATATGTATCTCGGCATCTGTTTATATCCTTCTGATGGCTTACCCTTGAGCATTTCTAGTGCACGTTCTCTAGCACGCCATGCTTGTTGGTACGATATCTCAACCCCATACAATTCTTTAATATCTTCAATTACATCCCGAGGTGTATGGATTCTTTTATGATTTACCAATTTAGGGGCAGTCACACCACTAATAAATCCAATTGTTGCTTGTACTTTTGTTAGTATCCTATCCCGCATCGGACAAGTATGTTCACTATTGAAATATCTCACTTTGAATACATCAGATTTTTTCCTGCAAGATGATTTTAATGTCCATCCACATTGGTCGCTGAAGCAAACCAACACATAGCTGTCCAAAATTTTTAATTGGTTTAATTCATATAAGAAAAGCAATGCTATAAATATAACAACAAGATATAGACTGTTTTGAATTATGTATCAGATACAATATAAATCAATATAAACAGAGAAAAACAAACAGATCATTGAGTAAGCATTGAAATACCTTTTCTTATCCGATCTTTTCACTCGAAAATTGAAGTTGTTCTTTATTTTATATTTAGCCATTACAGCAACGAGTGTATCTTTGTCCTTATACAACAACCCAGTCTTCACTTCAGTACTATTGGAATCAGTTATGTAATTCGTAGCATTTAATTCTGGAATATAATCAATGTCACAAATTCTAGACTCGACCAGAGCAAGAGCTTCAGTATCTCTTTCGGTACCTTCCACGCATACGACTTCACCTGATGAACAATCAAAATTACGTATATCCCCAACAATTTTATCAGTTGTATCAATACAAAGCGGATACATGCCAATTCCAGTTGCATTCTTTTTCACTTCGAAATAAAGTTTCACACCCATGTCGTTTTTGATTTTCAACGGACATGAGCTTCCCTCGACAATGTATCGTATTTCAATATCCTTTGTAACATTGTCGATCTCAAGCTCTGCTAAAATCAACGTTTTCAGATTCACAAACGAAATAGAATGCCCAACAACAATTCCATCAACTTTGTAACCTTCATAATTAATATCGTTTACCCAAATTCCAGAATGCCGCAGCAGAATTGAGATATTCATCTTCAAAACCTTTTTTTTTTTTGAATTCTTAGTATGCAGATCAACCTTTACAAGAATATTTTTGAATTATGAAGCTAATCTGATTTAAAATTTGAATTTACTAATCAGTTACACAATCTGATGACCATTAATTACGTGATTTCAGTTAAGAATAACAGAAATCACGTTAATTAATCCTAATTAATCGCAGCAGCCTTTAACTATGATGTATCAGTTCTTATGTATCCCGTGCCAGAGTGATGTATCCCTACTAATCAGTTACACAATCTGATGACCATTAATTACGTGATTTCAGTTAAGAATAACAGAAATCACGTTAATTAATCCTAATTAATCGCAGCAGCCTTTAACTATGATGTATCAGTTCTTATGTATCCCGTGCCAGAGTGATGTATCCCGCTTCTTTGCTTTTTAAGGGATTTTTAGTAATTTCAATTCTTAAAGGGACAAATGGTCATTTTGTATTTATAATATGTGGTTCCTATAATTTATACATAATTTAATACCACATATGATGGATAAGCAATCCATATATTAAATTAAATGAAGTACCAAACAATGTACTAGATAGATTAAATATTAATTCGTAGATTATTCTACCTAATACCGCCTACCAAACGGATCCTTAGAGTAAATGTTGTGTATTTTAAACTCTTGTAGTAGGCTTTCATTGTGTAATTTTGACACTATGAGTGTTTGAAATGTATATACAAAGTTTACTAATTGAAATATCTAAGTAAAAGGTCATGTCAACTTCAGAAATTTATTGATAAGTTCTGTAATAATATTTTGTATTAGTAATAAATTACATATCATTCCATGACACTCAATTGAAGAATTTGAAAATGAGTTATAATAGTTTGTTATAAAAAGGTATTTTCATTTAGGTCTTAGAGTATGAAAACTTTTTGATAGTAATTTAAAATTCCTAACCTAATTCAGATTTGGACGAAATTTGAGTCAATGAAGTCTAGAAAATCTAGGAAGGAACGAGAGATCTGATTATGAATTTTATTACATGAATGGATAGCCAAGATGATAAGAAACCCGTTGTTTTATTTAGGAAAAGAAAATATTTAAGTTTTCGACTTTTTTAGAGTCGCCATTTAATTTTTTAAAGAAAAATCAAGAAAAACTTAGTTTTCAAAAGATTTAAACAGGAAACCTAGTGAAAACTTTAAAGGGGGTTCGGGGATTCTTATTTATATTTTAGGAAGGTCTTTACAACACCTAAAATATTCACTAACTCGTGATTATCCGGCAACTAACTTATTTGGCTACAATGTCTAACTTAAGTTTTGAGATAAAAATTATTTAGAGTTGTTTTGAAAATGATAAACTAAGAGATAAAGAGAGAGAGAGAGAGAGAGAGAGAGAGAGAGAGAGAGAGAGAGAGAGAGAGAGAGAGAGAGAGAGAGAGAGAGAGAGAGAGAGAGAGAGAGAGAGAGAGAGAGAGAGAGAGAGAGAGAGAGAGAGAGAGAGAGAGAGAGAGAGAGAGAGAGAGAGAGAGAGAGAGAGAGAGAGAGAGAGAGAGAGAGAGAGAGAGAGAGAGAGAGAAAGAGTGAGTGAGGTCCAAATTCGAATTTCTGTCCGCCTGGACAGGTATTTGGACCCCTTTCGTTTTAGGCCTTTGGCCTATTCAATTTGTACCTGTGCTAATATCTAGCAAAATAATAATAAGGAAATTTTACAAGGCTTAATCCTGAAAATAACGAAATACGACAAAATGAAAATGAGACAAAGTGTAGACTTTTGGCCCTAAACTCTTTAACTTTCAACTCGTTCCAAATTCTCAAATTTTGAATCTGTACGCCTCATTCCATTGGGACTTGGGTTTACATGACTCGAGAAAATGTGTTTAGGCCTCCATGGCCCATCGGGATGAAAGACAAAGGGGTAATGGTGAACTCGCTCAAAATCACATGTAACAAGAAAAAGAGAAAGGGATTAGTGCAGATTTATGACGATAGGATTTAGAAAAAGCAAAGTTTAATTACTAAATAACCAAACACACTAATGACATGGAAATGACATGACTTAACAAATTTTAAGCTAAAAGAAGCAATTTAATTAACTTGAAGAACATATTGAAAAAAAGAATAGTGACTGAAGGAATATTGATTGTATTGAAGTGTTAACCTAATAAGGGAATACATGGGAGATATATATAGGAGATATAGGAAGGAGTACTAATCCTAATAGGACTAGGATTAAGGAGTACTAATCCTAATAGGACTAGGATTAGTACACAGTAAATACTAATATTATTTAATACTATTT
>NC_028643.1:68501488-68515114 GCF_001406875.1 Solanum pennellii | reverse complement strand
AAGAGAGGGAACGATCGGTGCCCTAAAGAGAGAAAAAACCTAGAGAAAAGAAGATCTAGGTTTTCTGGCTCTTGATACCATGAAGGAATATTGATTGTATGGAAGTGTTAACCTAATAAGGGAATACATGGGAGATATATATAGGAGATATAGGAAGAAGTACTAATCCTAATAGGACTAGGATTAAGGAGTACTAATCCTAATAGGACTAGGATTAGTACACAGTAAATACTAATATTATTTAATACTATTATTTAATACTATCTGTTATTAGTGACCGTGAGTTCCCGAATCAAGCAGTGAATAAGGCTTTCCAACTAGATATATCTATTGGACAATTTTAAAGATTTTTCATGAGGTGCACCAACGGGTAATCAATAAAATCTTCAACTCAATGACACAAAACAAAAGAATAGAAGCAATGATATAACGCCTAGACAAAGGTTTCCTCCTTTTGAAAAGAAAAAAAAAAGAAAGAAAGAAAACAAGTGGTTCTAAATAAGCATACAGAATAAAGCTAACCATCTATACATATTCATACATGTTGAATAAAGCAATTTAATGCTTATCTTATGACTCAACAAGAAGATATAAAGTGACAATTTTTCATATTAGACCATCAGGATATTAGCACAAGGAAATTCCTAGATACATATCTACATGATCACATTAAAAAGGTCCAAAAGGAAAACAAATAAAGGTACATACACTGCCAGTACTCTAGTCATTTATTCACAGGCGAAACGGATAAGCACAATGAAAATTGATGCACTTCTTCATAAACTAACTGAACATACCCGCTTTCACAAAAGTAAGAAAAGAACATACTCTCGTGCTCATTTTCAATTCGGAAAATATGAGCCAACACATACAAAATGCAAGGATTCGAAAACCAAGTTAAAGAGCCGGAAAGATTCCATGTACATTAAAAAATAAGCCAACATTGGAGATGCTGAAAGAAAATAAGAAATGAAAGGAATCATAGCTAATACAAACACACGACCTCAAGATATTGATATCTTGGTTCATTCATTTCAACTCGAAAGGAAAGAATGAAGATTATGATGTCAAACACGAACCCACAACGCAAATTCATAACGACTAGACACAGACTAAGATTAATAAAGGTAGAAAAAAACATAGGCATAAAGAAACAAGAAAACTCAACTCTTCACAATATACCAACGACAGACTAATTTGCGATAAGTAGTAAGTCCAAGTATTCTCCAACATTGTCATGTAGTTAGTTCATACATTGAGCATCAAACGATGCATTTAAGAGTAACAAAAGGCTTGGGCTGGCAAAGGATTTTATTGGATTTTAAAGCTGAGGATAGAATTCAGTAGATTGGATTTGGACTAGGCTCTGGGCAAATAACTTTAAATTGCACAAAGTGGACATTCAGAATAGGCTCAACTTCTAATTGCGTAAGACGAATTGATACAGATTAATTAACAAGCTTCTTAATTTTAACAAAATAAAATAACTATTTTAATTATAAACTAAATAATGTAAAACGTAAATATATAACCAAACTAATAAGTAAAATATTTAAACGAAGTAAAGTCTTTTTGAGGCAATTTTCGAATAAATATAAAATACACTAATCGTATATATAATTATGTATATTGTCTAAAAATGATAAAAAGTGATAGATTAAATTAAAATAACTCAAAAACCTTTTAACTTTATAAAAGCTAATTATTCAAAAATCGTTTTAAAATTAAGAAACTCATTAATTAATTTTCTATTCGGGAGGATTAAAATTGAATGTCAACACCGTACCAATTTAGAGTGAACGGGTAACATTCTGTCTCCGGGCAAGCCGCCAGAGCGGGGCCGGGATGGGTCCACCAGAGCAGGCTAGATGCAATTTAAAGTCGTAAATAAACCCCCAAAAATGTTATTATCTACATTTTTTGACTTTGAGAGCTAAGGAACGACCCTAGGGGTTTTCTTCATGGTTTTCACCATTTTTGAGGTTAAAGGTAATATTTTAACTCCCCGAATCTGTTTTTCAATCCGTGAAACCTATTTTCTTGGGTTATTATCGATAGGAAAGGATTTTTATATGAGAATTATGGTGGAAAAAACCCTAATCTGGGTATGGGGACCAAGGTTTAGTCTAGGGCTATTGGGTTTGTTATAATCCGGATAATTAGACATTTGGTTGTTGATCCTTGCATATATTAATTGTTTGTAGACCTAGAACAAACAGAAAGAATCTAGAAAGGAAAAATTCAAGTGTCTTAGGGGATTCAAGCTTGGATTAGAGGTAGGTGATGATTGTAATTTCATGATTGTGAGAATATGTTTGTTCTTGCATGTGAATGATGCATTATTGATTACACTAATTGTATAAGAGTATGAACGAATAACTATATGTGATGAATCACTTATTGATTGTATGATTATTGAGAATATAATTGTGAATGTGATTGTGGTGTGTTGATGAGATCCGATTGCCACGTTCTGGCAAGCTAACTGGGTTCGGTTGTCATGTTCCAACATAAAAATGGGATCAGATTGTCACGTTCTGACAAGATAACTTTGGATTGGGTACGGTGTACTAACAATTTGGGTTTGGGTTCCATGAGAGGACCATTGGCTTGTTTTATATTGGCTTATGAACGTGAACATGGACTATGACTTATGACTTCTCAAAAAGATCTACTTAGTGTGTGTAGGAGAGTGAACTGATCTTAGACATATTTATATGCCTAAGTAGTCAATATTTTCCCATGATTTGATAATGTTAAAGGACAATCTTGAGTTATTAGCTTGATTTTGTGATATACTTGTGATAATGTTGCACTTACACACATGATTAGTGATTTCAGAAACTCTCGAAGAAACTGGAGTTGGAACGAAGAAAGAAGGAGCAAAGACGGGCTTGAAAATGGCCAAGGGTGGAAGCACCTAAGCGAGGCGCATTACTAGGCGCGTCGCACCAAGGCCTGTCGCTTAGAGCCTCTTTTGAGGCACACTGTTAGGAGTGTAGCGCCAAATCCTGCCGCTCAGAGTCTTTCTTGAGGCGTGATAAAGGCGCGCCGCACCAGGATATACTCGAGTAGATGATGCTAGGTTCGATGAAGGTGCGCCGCCCTAGGCCAATCCCCATTTTTCGAAGTTGTAAACCTTATCTCGGAGTTCTAATTTGAGTAGAATTTGTTTTTAACTTTATCTTCTATTATAAATAGATCATATGGTTGCCATTGTTAAGATTCCACGTTTGTTTAGTATGAAAGTGGAAGAATCAAGTTTGTAATCCTCTTAACTCTTCTATTTTTGAATTTTTGCATGAACGATTATCTTTCTTGATTGCCAAAAGCATGACTAGCTAAACGCCCTAGTTCTTGGGTTGTAGCTACGAATTGATTGTTGAATATGTGGCTTTTATGAATTAATCTTTGATTGTCAATTCAAATTACTTTTATATTCTTGTTTTACTATTTTATGCTTGCGCACCATAAAATAAACCTAGTGTCTAATCTTAAAATCGACCCGAGGAGAGATTAGATAGATTAGAGAATGTAGAGAGTTCAGTCCACCCATTAAATTTAGGAGATTAATGTTCAGGAGTGACGCCCAGACGAACACCTTGCTTGGTCACGAAATAGGATGAAATATAAATGTTCACCAGTTAGTCTATTTATCCCCGCTCAACGATGTAGTTAGATAGCTAACTGGGGTAGGTGATGAGAGGTGTGTAACCCGGATCATACTATCTACCCTATAAACTAGTAATTTGACAACTGAAATTAGTTCTAAGCCAATAATATGATGTATGATATTCATTATATGTTGCAGCCCTGGAATTGCTTTTAAATTTGCTTGAAACATTATATCAAAGTCGTTCACCATTGTTTACTTTAATTTAGTGCACGTTAGTCGTAGTTAACCATAAATCACTAACTCTTGAAATAGTTATTTTTTTCTATAATTGTGGAATTAAGTGTGAATATAAGTTGTTCATAAGTCCCTTGGGAACGATAACTCGTTTCTAAAAGAAACTATATTACTTGCCCGACCACATACACTTGTGTGTATACTAAGGAGCAACATCGACTTCAGTCATGTATTGCACAAGTGGTCTTTAAGAGTGCTAGTGGTGTGGTTCTCCTATTAAGCATGTAAATTGTACGTTGCTCGTAAATGATAATTGATATTGTATATGTTCGGTGTGTGCATGTTTACGATGTTGTACAGACTTATATATGTTTCACTTAGTGGGATAACCATGTGATCCTACCAGTACACGATGGATGTGTACTGATATTGCACTTGATATTATTTTTATTCAGTATAGGGCATCTTCCGCTGCTATTGATAGACTTCAGTTATGTGAGTATTGCGCGTGACCAGATTCAAGGGCAAACCAGTTCTTTCATAATTTCATGGATCTCTCTTGTTTAAGTCCACTCTCTTCGGACTCAGACTATTGTTTAAGGTGGTTGTTTAGTTTTGGAGTTGTACCCTTGTTCTTAGACTTGTCGTTGTTAGAATTTTGGTACATTGACTTTCAGGTTCTAGGAGTTGTATTTCCGCATTCATGTTAGTTAATTTGTTTTATTAAACTTTTGGAGTTATCAGAACTCCTTAATAAATAATTTAGTCATTGAAACCTCTGCTTCCGTAACTTTAAATTGTTAGTTGGGCTATAGCAATGATTCTCCCACAAGAGAGTTAGTGTGGGTGTCAATCACGACAGTTTGAATCGTGATACTTATAAATTTTTAAAATCTATCCCTTGTTCTAATCCCCAAAAAATTACAAAAATAAAAAATAAAAAAATAGGCACAGGCATGACACCTATTTGCAACAATTGACATAAAAGAACCCATTCTTTAACATATGACATTCTATAACACATTGAATGTTTATTTTTTAAAAATATACTCAGAAACTAATATTTATTTCAATATTTTCTACCAAATCTTTCTGCTTCATTTTTCGATTAATAAAATCTTCATAAGTTCTTTCTTGATTTTGGGTGTACTACAATGTTAATATATCTTTGCTTTTTTGGATTCTTTTATCGATTTCGTTATTAGGTCGGAAGTTTTTCATTTTCAATTTTTTATTGATAAGAATCTAAAAATACCTAAGCTTCGTAAATAAAAATTTAATTTTTGTATTCGTAGTTTGTCAGGACTTGATGATATTTGGGTTGTGTTCAAAATACTTTAAGGAGCTTGAATATCAGTTGTGTGGAAGTGTTTGAAGGTGTTTCTAGGTAGATTTAAGCTAAATTTCATATTAAAAACTTGAGGTTGGGAATTAATGACTCCAACTATGAATGCCCCATAGTATTTCATATGTATCCCTATGTATATAGGTGATATATGTATGAGAAACTTTCACATATAATCACTAAAAAATAGCCTAAGTATTTTTCATATCTAAAGTTCGATAATTATAATTCGTAACTACATGTTATAGAGAGGAAAGATGCGAGCGAGATTGGGAGAGAGAGCAAAAAGTGGTAGATATGTGAATTGTATATGTATATTGGTTAGTTAATTGTATATTATACATATGTATTTATGGCAAACTAGATGGGAGAGAGAGGAGAGAGGCGAGCGAGAGAGGACAGAGAGTGGGAGAGAGCTGATTTGTATATGTATATTGGTTAGAAATTGTATATTATAAATAGCATTTGTACAAAAGCAAGCGAGATTGGAAGAGGAAGGAGAGAGGCGAGCGAGATTGGGAGAGGGAGGAGAGAGGCGAGCGATAGAGGCAGAGAGTGGGAGAGGGATGATTGTATATGTATATTGATTAGATAACTGTATATTATACATATGTATTTGTATATTCTGGCGAATTATACATATACAAATGTGGATAATTATACAAACTCGAAATCAGCACACATAATTAATGTGTAATGTTAGTCATCAGTGATAATTATAGAAAATTATAACTATAATGAGTAATTAACTAGTTTATTAATATATATATAAGAGCATTCTTGATATTGCTATTGGAAGGTCATAAACACTATTTTGGAAAAACAAGATGTTTGATTAATCACTAAATTGCTTTTAATAGAAGTAATCACAGTTTTTCTGTTGTTAGGAAAAACAAAAAATTTATGATTCTTAAAAAAACAGAAGCAAAAGTAGAAAAATGTTTATTGCAAAATCAAAATATCTCTGTCATATATACATATTTATCAATATATTCCATATATTTATTTATTTTTGTGATGAGTTTTTCATATGTTAGTGGTTTATATTATGAAATAGATTTTAAATTTATTTTGATTGATATTTTTAATTATATTTAAATCATCATGTTAATATTATGTCAATGTTTAATTTATTTTTTTATTCATCTATGATAATATTGATTGAAAATTTGAATATGTAAATTTTGATTTAATAAAAGTTATAATAATATATCCACTACTTATCATTTTTTGTTATTTAACTCTTAAAAGTACTTTTTTGGAAAAAACTAGTTAAACACAATTTGCTTATCAAAAATATTATCCAAATAAATTAATCAAACACAAATTATTTTTTTTCCAAAAAAACTTTTATGAAAAATCATTTTTTAAAAGTAATTTTGAAAATAAGTATTTTTTAGCAGAAATGTCAAACAAACTCTATATCATTGAATATATACAATAGCGACCCAATTCCAATCTTTTCAAGATTCAACTAAATCCAGAGTGTGCTTGGTATGAAGGAAAACATTTTTGGAAAAATGTTTTCCAATTTTTTATGTTTGGTTGGGTTAAATGTTTTAGAAAATGTTTTCCAAATCAACTCATTTTCCTCAAGTCTAAGGAAAATGACTTCCCTTCAAAACTTAAAGAAAACATTTTCCAAAACTCTCTTCTGACCCCTCACACACCCTACCAGCCCCTCCCCCCCCCAATACCCCTCCCCCAAAAAATAAAATAAATTTGAAGTTCATTTTAAAAAAAAATATTTTCAATTTCAAAAATTATTTTCTACTCTAGTAAAAATAAAAGATATTTCTCAAGAACATTTTTCATTCAAAAACCAAACACTAATAATCTTTTTCGGAAAATATTTTCTACTCACCAACCAAACATGAGAAAATAAATAAAAGATTTACTTATTTTCCTGAAAAACATTTTCCATGAAGAACATTTTCCTTGGTAAATCGTACCAAACACACCCCTAATCTAAAGCAAAAAAATGTGCCCATGAATACAATGGATATATATAATTATCACTTGTTGAAATACCCCCCGCACGACTAAAAATAAAAGGATTGAACAAAACCAACGGTTTGATCCATATATTGTGCTGCGGACTTGCATGGTCCATGTCTTTAATGGTCCAATTAGTTTGATTGGCCCAATGGATAAATATTAGGAGAAATTAAGCAAATACTTCGTAAAAATAAAATAAAATAATTACAAATATATATTTATTTATATTTATACTCTACTAAATAATTAAATTATATACCATCAATTAAATTCTCTTAACTCATAGTAAATCAGTATCATACACTGTATTGATATCATTAAGACTGATAATTCGCTTAATTGATACTAAATCCATATATATATAATCTATTCATTATCAGTTTTAATGAAAAAGGAGTATGCACCGTAATTTTTTTAGAGAATAGAATTTTCTTGAATTACTTTGGATTGGAGTATGAATATATAATTATTCTAAATTTTATGATTCATTTACGTAGGTTTTTCTAAATAGTATTAATTATACATTTATATTAATTACACAAGAAGTATTGAAAATATTGAATATTAATAACATTGGTAAACACAATGTGAGAAGGCATAGTTGAGCAACTTCAGTTGTTTGTTTCGTACTCTCTCTGTCCTTATTTAGTTGTCCACTTTAGAAGCGACACACATATTAAGGTACCAATTATTATCATAGTTTAGTTACAATTCACCCTTAACTTAAAAGATTATGCAACTCCCCAAGTATAATAAATGTATTTTCTGGTTCCAAAAAGCATGCATTACAACTTAGTAGTACTATAAATTTTCTAGAATTAAATAAGGGCATATTAAAAAAAAGATTGTTGTCCTCTTTTAATTTGTTAAAATGGACAAGTAAATAGGGACAAATATAAAATGAAATAATGACAAGTAAATAAAGATAGAGGGAGTAGTTTTTATTTGGTGGCCTTTATTTTGTTTCTAGCCTTGTAGTTAAAGCTGAAATTTTTTAGTTTAAAACCCCTAAAGCTTTACTTTTTTTTTTTTAACTGGTAATATTTAAAAATTATGTTATACGTATTATAAATTATAATACTTAACAACTTAAAATTTAATTGTATATTTTAAAAATTACGTAAAAATTATTATAAATTATAGTAATATTTAATAATTTTAGTTGACTCTCGAAATTATATCAATGACACATAAGTTGAGACAAGGAGAGGAACACAGTCTTTGAAAATTACGTAAAAAGTATAATAGATCGCATTAATTACTAATTATTCAAATATTTTAAAACTATATCAAAATTTGTTAATCTTCCAATTTTTTCGATATCACATAAATTAAGGTAAATGAATAATGTTATTAGGTTAGCGTGCACTACATATAAAGATTAGAGTATATCCTCCTCGTAGGCTTGAATATAGCTTTTGATATTGAATATAATCCATTCATTTCATATTAGTGCATCATTTTCCTTTTTACGCATCATTAATAAAAAAGTTATTTTTACTATTTCACCCTAAAAAACTTTTTAGGAATTTTACAAAAAAATGTAGACACTTTAAAAAAGAACTAGAATTGCAAAGGTGCAATATAAAAAAATTAATTAATATTTTCTTAATATATAAGGTAGACAACTAATATGGTAGAACTATTTTTACTAAGATGATAATATGAGATGGAGAGAGTAATTTATTAAAATTAAAACATGAAATAATAACATACATAACATAATTTTATTTTTAAGAATATTGTGTAAAAATAAAGAATAAAATTCTTAAAATTGAACTTCATTTAACTTATAAAATATGCTAAGTAAGATGTATTTTGATAAATATATATGAGAGCTAGAAATACTTTTATCTTGATTATTTTTTGCTTCTGCTTTGTAACAAGCAAACATTGTTGTAACTATATTTAAAAATAGTTTTACTAACTTAATCCAATAAATTATTTTTTCTAAGTGCTTTCGGCCTCTTGATTGATGGCCAAACATGCTATAAATTAGGTTGCGTATAGGCCGTTTTGATTTAGTTTTAATTTTTTTTTATTCAGATTTATTAAATATCAAATTTTAGATATGCTAAATTGTTATAAAATTCTTAAGATATTAGTTTATCAATTATTCATTTATTGCTTATTGATCGTTATTGGTTTTACAGTTAAAATTGATAAAAAAAATACTTGAAAAATCAATTAAAAATAAAGTGACAAACCATCCACGTGTGTTTACAACTTCATTTTGTTAAAAAGCAAACACTATCGCATGGTAGAATTATCAACTAGAAATACTTAAAAAATCAATTAGAAATAAAGTGACAAATCAAATGAATCATCCACGTGTGTTTACAACTTCATTTTACTTTAAAACAAACACTATTACATGGTAGAATAACCAAGAGCTTGAAACAACTACAAATAAAAATATGAAACTTAACTATAAAGTAGATGACTTTATATTCAAAATGATATATATATAATTTTAATTTACTATTAAATTATCGATTAACCCTTTAAAAAAACTCTCAAACTAATAAAAATTGAATTTAATCGGATAATAAAAAGGAATCAAAACCATTATCAAATTAAACCAATCAAACATTACTATAATTTTTTAATTATTAATTTCGATTCGATTTTGCACCTTGTCCTAGTTATATTTATTAACTTTTACGGGGATTTTCATCTTTGGTATAAAAATTGTTTAGCGAGAGGTGAAGAAGGGCAGAGAGGAGCTTATGAGCAGCGCCGCGAAGAGGAAGAGAAATCAAGAATACAAAGAAAAGGACATTACAGAATATCCCTTTTTTGATTTTAGTACAGAAAAGAAGTAATCAAGATTGAGTGAAATGGCGTCAACAGCTCCATCATCATCTGGGGTTGGGAAGAAGAGGCAGAAGAAAGGCCAAAAACAACAAGAAGTTACCAATGTTGCAGAATCCACTCGGATTCGGGTTGCCCAAGTTCTTGAACAGTTTCGTGTCTCTAATGATGAAGGTATTTTTGAATTGGAAAACTACCACTTCTGCAGTTATTTCATAAACCCCATTTACTGGTTTAGTTGTCGTTTCCGAGTAGAAAAGATTAATACTTTATTGGTTGTAGGTTAATGTGTCATAATTTATAGCTAAATGTGGTGCTTTAGAGGCTGGATTTTGATAAAAAGATAGTATATTTGATGGTTAAAGATTGCAAAATGTTTTGCACTAACTCTATTTGATACATAAAGATTGTAAAATGTTCTGTAAAAACTATATTTGATGGTTAAAGATTGTAAAATGTTTTGTACAAACTATGTTTTGATGCATAAAGATTGTAAATGTTTTATGAAAATTGAGTGGGGTTGGTTATATGAATCCTAAATGTTTAATATCACTCCGTTCAGACACATTTTGTTTGTACACTTATTAATTTATGAAAGACAAGTTAAGGGTTCAGTTTTCTGCTATAGCTAACAACAGCTTAATGATGTGAATAGCTCTATACAGAAGAGACACAAATAGAAACTGAATTGGGGTAAGAGGGAGGTACACAATCCGGTGGAATGTGGTTTTAGTGGTATATTCTAATCTTTGCAAAAGTGTTATGCTTTTCATTGGCAACTATTACATTAGTTATGATTTTATGTTTAATTTATGCCGCTGGTTCCCTTTTCTGTTATTGTTGTATTTTGTAGCATCCACATGTAAAAATGCTGCTACTTAGAACTTCAAACAATAAATATTACTGTTTCTTTGGGGAGAACTGAAAGGAAGTAGTCTGGACACATTTTAACCACTCTGTTGACACTTACATGATACTTTTAATTCCGTTTTTCTTCTATAACTGCCCATTACATGTAAATACGGTAATTCTGACTTTATTCAACAAAAAGATGTGATTGAGATAATTCTGATTTATATCTTAAATGCTATAAGTCACTACTGTAAAATGTAAAATATTAATTCTTCTCCATATGTTTTCAGCATAGAATCTTCACTACTGTATTTGCTTTTCATACTTAATTTTTTATATATTTTACTTGAGTCGAGGGTCTATCGGAAACAATATCTCTACCTTCTCAAGGGTTGTTGTTGTTGTATGTAAAATGTTATGGATATCTATTTGTTTATGCAGTATACACATTTGAATCAAACCTTTCAAACCGCGATAGAGCTGCAGTTCATATGTTATGCCGGAAAATGGGAATGAAGTCAAAAAGTTCTGGGTACGTCTAGTAAGTTTCAGCACTATCACATGTTACTTTTATTTTTCAATAGCATCTTATAGTAATGTGCCATCATAATGCTCTGGCTGCTAAATAGACAGGGTAAACTTTTTCCTTTTCTGACTTAAGATGATGGGCCTGTCTTATCTTAGGCGTGGGGATCAACGTCGTATATCAATTTTCAAGACTAAACAGAACACGGACACAATGAAAGGAAAGGATGTGCTAAGTTGTTTTAAATTTTCGGAGGAGGCAAAATATGCTCTACAGGATTTATTTACGCGATATCCACCTGGTGATGGGGAGACAAATGAACCAGTAGTCGGGAAACACAGTAAGAAATTTGATAAATTACGAGGAAAGAAGGATGATATGTTCTGTAAACCTGTGATGAGCACGTCTGAAATTGCAAAAAGGGTCGAGTCATTTGCGTCAAGAACAGAAAAAAACCCAAACATGAGACAGGTTTTCTTCAATCTTCTATTTGGAGCTGACAAATATTATATACTGTTGCTCTTGATTTAGCCTGTAATATGCTTTCAGAAAACCAACAAAAGAATCAGTAATGGGTTGTTGGTTATTTACTTGCAGATTACATTACAAAGGTCTAAGCTTCCAATTGCTTCCTTCAAGGATGCTATTACATCAACTATAGAATCTAATCAGGTGACCATTATATAGCATCAAACAGTATGACCTGACTATGCCTTTCTACTTTTGCTTCTCCAATCTCTATCAATCAATGCTGCCGTCATTATGTTCAAACTGAGAAAGGTCCTTGAGATGAGATAAAGGCTTGTTTTCATTCGCCAAGACTGAACTCGTACCCTCAAAAATAGAACATATTGGCACTGCTTGTATCATATTTTGGTTTAATGCCTGCCACGGGGTTCGGATGCTTGGTAGTTCTCATCTTGGCTGGATTATTTTGCATGTGCAGGTGGTCTTGATCTCTGGTGAAACTGGATGCGGGAAAACTACACAGGTTAGAACTTCAAACCTTTATTTGGTCTGTGACTTTAGTATTTCTCAAAGAAGATGTAGTATTACTAGATATAACTTTTCCTCCCTATGATTCAGGTCCCTCAGTTTATTTTAGATCATATGTGGGGTAAAGGTGAGACATGTAAAATTGTATGTACTCAGCCACGACGAATTTCTGCCATATCAGGTTGGCACTTTATGCCCGCTGTGAAGGATTCATTTCTTTTCATGTGTTATGTGGAATGTGGTAATCAGTTCATGAATGTTCTGAGTATTGCTTGTCCAATTTGCAGTTTCTGAGAGAATTTCTACTGAAAGAGGCGAAAGTGTTGGAGATACTGTTGGTTACAAGGTGCTACACTGTTTCTAATTGAGTTATTTCTTTTTCAATTTTTCTGGTTCACTTTTCCTTTGTCAAAGATATAAGTAAATTGGGTTTGACAACTGTCTTTTGTGAATGACATGTGTACTCCTTTCCTTTAACAATATTTATTTTATTCTTTTGGTACAAAATTTTTATTATTCCTTTCTTTTAATTACACAAAAAAAGATTTCAAGACCTCTCTGCTCAATAAAATGCTGAAAACAATAACTGGGAACATGTTCAGACTTTTAAACATGATATCCATATCAAGAACTTCTACAAGAGTCAGATGATTAAGTGCAAAAAAGGATGAAAGTTCTAAGTGAATCAAATGGAATAATTTCTTTTGGTAAGTTAAGGTTTAAATCATATAGAATAAATTATGACAATTAGCAGTATCAAATAGGAAAAACTGCTAATTCTACCCAGGTTTAAATGGATATCCTATCCAATCCATTTGAAATCCAGGTTGGAGGTTTTTTATTTTATTAAAAAGGATTTTGTGATGGTGGAGTTCATTCTTTGAAATTCTTTCAAAGTGGAGGGTCAAATAAAACTTTATTTGTGAGGTGAGGTAAACCTGAATCAGTGCTTCTGTTTCTTACTTATCTGCGACTTATCACACAATTTTCAAATTCAAGAAGCATTCCTAAACATAAATCAGGCGTGCGCAACAGGGGAGAGATCTCAGCATAGCTTCCTCATATGTGATGCTTAGTTTGTGATGAGAGGCGTTAGTTTTCTGGTTGTTCTAACACTCTCAATGCCTTCACTGTCACTGGTTCACCCCCTACCACCACCAAAAAGAAAGATGAGTGATGTTAGTTTTCTGGTTGTTCTAACACTCTTAATGCCTTCACTGTCATTGCTTCACTCCCCCCCCCCCC
>NC_028643.1:68481367-68500888 GCF_001406875.1 Solanum pennellii | reverse complement strand
ACACGCGCACGGCACACCCCACCACCACCACAAAAAAAAATTGAAAAAAAGTCTTCTTGCCTCTTAACTCGCATGTAAAGTTATGTAAGGCCTTTAATTACTGAGTTGTGGTGAATTCCAGATACGGATGGAAAGCAGAGGTGGAAAGCAGTCATCAATCATGTTTTGTACCAATGGGATTCTACTTAGGGTCCTGATTACCAATGGAAGTGCCAGCTACAACAAGGAGGCTCCGGGGAAAATGGGCAAGGATCCCATTTCTGATATAACCCACATCATTGTGGTACTTATCATTTCAATCTTTAATGAATGTTCTTACATATGCTTTGAAGCATTTTATACTTGAATTACTGCTCTGACATATGCTTTGACCTCTTCTTGTGAGCTGTCAATCAACTGCTTTTATGAAGTTACTGCATCATCCACTGCCTCTCTCAACTCAATTGTGTTGTTGCAATTAAAAATGCGGTGAAGATCAAATTAACACACTTATTTAAGATGTACAAGAGGACTTCTTTACTCATTGGTCATCTGGAGATCATGTCCTGAAAGTATATCTAGGAAAACCTAGTGGTTGCAATTAAGAATGACGTGAAGATTAAATTAACGCATTTCTTTAAGATGTACGAGAGGGCCTCTTTACTCATTGGTCATCTGGAGATCATGTGCTGAAAGTATATCTAGGATAACCTTGATGCTGATTGGTGCAAAATCTTAGTTCTGTTTCTATGCTACAAAAGCTTTGTTGCTCTTTAAATTTATGGAGGGGTTTTGCCGATACATAGAACAGAATTATATTCGATTTTTGCAGTATAAGCATTCATGGTCAAAGTTATTGCTATCTTTTGAGGAGCATGTGGAGCTTTCTCGTGTAGTCTGGTTTATCATTATGCTTAGCACTTTTTCTTTTTCATAAAAATATCTAAATGCAACATAACAAAAATGGACCATTTATCATTATGTTGGAATCCCATTTTGAGTTGTAAATTTGAGTTTGCAAAATAATTCTAATTGAAGGCTTTTGCCTTTTCTTCCCTTTTAGGAATGTAGGGCTTGATCAGAATCAACATACTTCTTTAATTCCTGCGCTTAAGGCATAACTGTCAATAGTTGGTTTGAGCTTGGGACTTCCATGTTGGAGGTCTCAAGTTCAAAACCCCTTGCCAGCAAAAGCAAGGGGTTTTCTTTCTGGGTCGAGCTCGTCGCATCGGGCTTGCCTAGTGGGGGTTAACTCTCTTGTGTAGTTTGCAAGCTATTGCATAGGAGCTGGGGTTTTACCCTGTGTGCGTCCAAATAGTAGCGACTGCGGTTTTCCTTGTCATAAAAATTTATAAAATACTATACTAGCATCTGGGGAAGTCAACAATGTGAAGTATAAAGTTGACAAGTTTATCTATCACGATGATGATAACATAACAATCTTTGAATACTGAGGGATACCCTACAAAATATTTCATAGTTCTCTCCTCTCGAGTCATAAGTTTGCATTTCCATGCATCTTCTTAGTGTTTTCTTTTAGGGTAATAACAAATAAACAAACAAGAACATACCTAGTATAATCCCACGAGTAGGGTCTGGGGAGGATAAAGTGTATGCAAACCTTATTCTTATCTCTTGAAGATAGAGAAGCTGTTTACGAAAGACCCCCGACTCAAATAACACATATAAAAGAATATATAGAAGAAAAAAAGATGTACCAAATAATAAAGGAAGCATTACATAATATTCTTGAAAAGAACAACAAAATAATGTGGTAACGAAAGTACAAGAAACAATCGGTAGTTGGTCATCAAAAAGAAACAATCTATAGTAATAGATATCGAAGGACAAGAAATAGGTACGGTGCACCAAACTACTACCAACCCTATCTAGTAAAAAAGCAAGGCAATGCTCAACTACCGACTAACCTTCTACTTAAATCAACATCCTCCCTTTCCCTTAATCTAAGGTCATATCCTCGGTAAGCCGAAGATACACCATATTCTTTTTAATCACCTCTCCCCCATTCTTCTTCGGCCTACTTGTTCCAATCTCTCACACTTTTTCGTTGGGGCATGTGTACATCTCCTCTTCACATGTTCGAATAATTTCAGCCTCGCTTCCCTTATCTTGTCCATCATGAAGGCCACTCTCATCTTGTTCATTATATTTTTACTCCTAATCTTATTTGTCCTAGTATGTTGACATATCCACCTCAAGTCCTCTACATTCTCATTTTGTAACTCTCATCTTCTGAACATGAAAGTTCTTAATTGGCCAATACGCCACCCATGCAACATAGTCTGTCTAATAGGCACTTTGTAGAACATACCTCTAAGTTTTAGCGAAACATTCTTATTATAGAGGACCTCGGAGGTGAACCTTTATTTTGTCTAACCTGCACATATACAATGCATATCTCTCAATTTCATTAAATTTGAAACTTGTTTTTTTGGGATGGCCTGGTATCAAGCCTCACTTCCATGCCAACCTCATGAGTTGCATCACTGAACTTGCACTCCAAGTATTTAGTTTTTGTCCTACTTAACTTGAACCCTTCAGAGTCTAGGGTTTGTCTCCAAACGTCCAGGGACTTCGGAGGTGAATCTTTATTTTGTCTAACTCGCACCTATACAATGCATAACATCATTGTCTATCTCTCAATGTCATTAAATTTAAAACCCAATGCACTTGAAACTTTCTTTTTTTGGGGGATGGCTTGGTATCAAGCCTCACTTCCATGTCAACCTCATGAGTTGCATCATTGAACTTGCACTCCAAGTATTTAGTTTTGAACCTACTCAACTTGAACCTTTTAGAGTCCAGGGTTTGTCTCCAAACGTCCAGACTCCAGCCTAGGGTTAACTCCACTAGGATTCTCATCAATCAATACTCTGTCATTTGCTCATACACCATGGTGCTTCACCTTATATATGGCATGTCAATTCATCCATCACCAAGGTAAAACAAAAAGGAACTTAGAGATGACCCTTGTGCAACCCATCATGACTGGAAAGTGTTACATGTCTCCTTCATTGGCCTCACTCAGGCCTTGGCTCTATCGTACATGTCCTTAATCGTCATAATGTATGCCGTCGGTACACCTATAGGTCTCTGGGATCATTTCCACCAATCTTTTTACTATCTGAATGACATGTAGATCTCCCCGACATGACACTGAAATGGTCATCGAAAATAGACATACCCCTCCTCATCCTTATCCGCACCACTTTCACCTAATTTTTCATAATGTGGCATAGCAACTTAAACCCCATGTAATTGTTACAATTTTGAATATCGTCTTGTTCTTGTACAGGGTAATCATTAGTCTACCGCCATGCTTTGGGCATTTTTTTCGTCTTAAAAATGACATTTAACAACTTAGTTAACCACTTTAAACCCGCCTATTTGTGATCTTCCAAAATTCCATTGGTATCTCATTCGCTCTTCTGATTAATAACATCCTTAACCATCTCAACCTTTATATGCTTACAATACCCAAAATCTCGACGATTCTCGATGTGCTCTAAATCACCCGTCACAATGTCCTTGACTCCGTCTTCATTTAAGAGTTTTTGGAAGTATGTATGTCATCTCCGTGTAATGAGTCCCTTATCCACTAATATGTTGCCTTTCTCGTCTTTGATGGACTTCACTTGGTCTAGGTATCTCACCTTGGCTAGCCTGTACATTTTTTTATTCCTGCCTTTGTCCTCTAGTTCTGCATGAAATGTTTGAAAAATTTTGTTTTTGTTGTCATCACCTTTGACTATGCTTATTCCTCTCCATCTTATACGTTTCCCTAGTCATCCACTTCTCCTCCCTGTCCTTGCTCTCCACCAACTTTGCATTAGCAACCTTCTTTGTTTCCACTTTCTCTTGGACATCTCCATTCCACCGCCAATCCCCTCAATGTCCTCTAAAGTTACCCCTTGAGACCCACAACAACTTTCTCGTTGCTTCCTTGCTGCAATTAGTTGTCCTATCCCTTGCATCACCACTACTCCCCCAAGCCCCCATCGCCATCTTCTCCCTCATCTCCCGAGTTTTGACCACTGTCAAGCCAGTGTTATCAAAGGCACTTAAAGCGCTTAAGCCTTACAGTGAGGCTCAACACGTGTTGAACGATTCACCTTGTTTTATGTGCGCTTTACTGTCGTGATCAAGGTTCTAAGACATACTTTTCCTTGCCAATGAACCTCTTCCAAAGAGGCGAAACTAAACAATTGATATTTCACTTAATCATATTGTCTTCAATTTCTTTGTATACATATTTGTATTTATTTTTTCCTTGGTGCCTTTTTTGAATTAAAGCACATGCTTTATTTGTGCTTTGCACTTAAAAGCCTCAACAGACCTTGGCGTTCTTTTGCGCTATTTGCTTTTGATAACATTGAGTCAAGCAACCCCATTTGATCCTTGGCTGATCTCACATAACCCTCCTTTTTCTCTTAAGCTCCAAATCCATAGCTGAGCTTATTTCGGTTGTAAGATTCCAGGGTGGCTCTATGCTTTGGCCTTTAAGGCCTTTGCCTTAGGTCCCCAAATTTTGGGGGCCCCAAATTTTTGTTAAGATTAAATTATGTGTTAAAATTTTTAGAAAAATTAATTATTTCTGATAAAAAAATATGATCTTTTATAAAATAAAATTTTTCCACTTTAACATCTTTGTACTTTGTTAAAAATAAGAATTAATAGTGAAAAGCGTTGGAAAAGGTGAATTACAAATTCTTTTTTATTTCTTTTTAAATTTTAGTTTCAAGCATTACTAGAGTAAAAGCATATTAAAATGAGGTATACCAAGTCATCAACTTCTTGTGTCAAATTCATGGTTCTTACTCTTATCTTTATTTAATATTAATAAAGTTACTACTTATAGCACTATGTTAACAATACATATAATAATTGCATCACTTAAAGGATGTTTTTCAATGTTGAGTTAATAAAATCTTACCTAAAGCTAGTAACTGAAAAACAATATTAAGTACTAATAATTTCCATCTAAATAGTGTAAAAAAAATAAATTTTGAATAAATACGTATATAAAGTATATTATATATTAGGCCGCGAATTGAAATTTTGCTTTAGACCCCCAATTACGTTGAGCCGCCCCTGTAAGATTCTCACTCAGGATAGACCTTTACCTGTTTATCACCCTTACTAAGGACTTAACTATCAATGTGAGTCTTAGACAACTAACTACGGAAGGTCACTAAGTGTTCTCCTTCTTGGGGGAACTCGAGCTAACTACCACCAACTCAAGCTTTTGCTAAATCTAAATGCGAGACTCTTCCTTTGTTTCTATCCCCAAAACCATAACTTTCTTTTAGGGTAATATGAAGACTCCTAATATTTGCAGTATTTTTGGAGATAATTTTGAGGCAAAAATCACAAGTTTCTAAATAATTATTGATAGATGTATAGATCAATGACATTAGTGAGTTACTTGAGTGTTTGTTTCTAACAGAGCCTTTATACTCACAGAAAGTCTGAATGGTCAAATATAGCAATTCTCCTTTTGCAATATGTCATTGTGAATTGAATCATATCCTGAATATTACTCAAGATTACATGTAGAAAACCGTAACCCAAGTGCAAGTTTTAGATTTGTGGGAGTAAATATTTTTGTTTCTTCCATCTCTTGTCTGTTTCTGGTGTGTTCCTTCTGAAGTTATGATGTTCATATTTCTCTTTCTTCTTTTTCCTTCTATCACAGTTCTCTGCAACAATATATTTTGTTATCATCATTTATTTACTTTTTTACTTGGTTCTTTGATTTATGTTTGTATCTCACAAGTCTTTCTTCAATCTGGGTGGTGTTTGGTTTCTTGCATAGTTCATTTGTCATGTTAATCCTTCTTTACTTCTGCTTGTAGTGATGCTTATATTTTCTAATTTGACACACATTCTCAGCTGTGCTTCTTCTTTGTTTTTTACTGCCTAAAAAACTTCAAATTTCACAGGATGAAATTCATGAGAGGGATCGCTACTCCGATTTCATGCTCGCTATTCTCAGGTGCATTGGTTTAATCTATTTTATTAGTTACATAGATACGTGGATTATAATTTTGTCCGTCATGAATGATCTTTCTGACGGGAGTTGGGATTATAATGTGCTAATTTTTGGCTTGCCAACTGGCCACGTCAATTAACCTCCTTTCTGTAGCTTACTTATGCAAACCTGTCTGGATTATAGAATTTAGCTTGTCATTTTCATTCAAGAAAACATAAAAAGGTGTCACTAAATTTCTTTTAATTTAAACCACTGAAACAGCAAATGTTCAAGTTGATCTTTCTTTACTTGTAGGGACTTGCTTCCTTCATATCCAAATTTGCGTTTGGTAAGACTTCTCATTTTGCTTTTGTATTGTTGTAAAACAGTGTCTCTTTTTCTTGTTTTTATTCCAGTAATATGTATGTCGTTTTATGATATAATCAATTGAATGGACCTCCAAACAGGTTCTGATGAGTGCTACACTGGATGCTGAACGTTTTTCAAAATACTTCGGTGGCTGCCCAGTTATCCGAGTCCCTGGATTTACTTATCCTGTAAAACCTTTCTCCTAGTTTCTATGTTGATTTATCTCTTTGTTGATTTATGATGTGAGTTTTTGAAGTATTTACACGCCTCTACACCTATGCCA
Organism: Solanum pennellii; assembly: GCF_001406875.1. NCBI lineage: Eukaryota > Viridiplantae > Streptophyta > Magnoliopsida > Solanales > Solanaceae > Solanum > Solanum pennellii. The sequence continues at coordinate 68,494,265 of NC_028643.1, read as the reverse complement.
GGTAAAAACATTCTATCTTGAGGATGTACTTTCTATTGTAAAGTCAACTAAAAATAATCACCTTGACTCCACCTCATCCACTGTCATGCCTGAGGAATCAATATTAACAGAGGAGTACAAAGTTGCCTTAGATGAAGCAATTAATCTGGCTTTTTCAGATGATGATCTGGATCCCCTTTTGGATCTAATATCTTCTGAAGGGGGCCCAAAGATTTTCAATTATCAGCATTCTTTGAGTGGAGTGACGCCATTGATGGTGTTAGCTGGAAAAGGCCGCGTTGGTGACATTTGCATGCTCCTTTCTTTTGGTGCTGACTACCATTTACGTGCTAATGATGGGAAAACTGCTCTAGACTGGGCTGAGCAGGAGAATCAGACACAAGTTGTTGAAATAATTAAGGAACACATGGAGAAATCATCTTCCAGTTGTGAGGAGCAGCAACATTTACTTGACAAATACCTATCAACAGTTGACCCTGAACTGATTGATGATGTCCTTATTGAACAACTATTAAAAAAAATATGCATAGACTCGAAGGACGGGGCCATCCTTGTTTTCCTTCCTGGTTGGGAGGACATTAACAGAACACGAGAGAGATTGAGAGCAAGCCACTATTTCAATGATCAGTCTAAGTTTTCAGTGATCCCTCTCCATTCTATGGTTCCTTCTGTGGAGCAAAAGAAGGTTTTTAGACACCCTCCTCCAGGCTGCCGCAAAATCGTTCTTTCAACTAATATTGCTGAAACTGCCATTACCATTGATGATGTTGTTTATGTAATCGACAGTGGACGAATGAAAGAAAAAAGTTATGACCCTTATAATAATGTATCAACTCTTCAATCTTCATGGGTCTCAAAAGCAAGTGCAAAGCAAAGAGAAGGGCGTGCTGGGCGGTGCCAGCCAGGGATTTGTTATCATCTTTATTCAAAACTTCGAGCAGCTTCATTGCCTGATTTCCAGGTTCCTGAGATTAAGAGGATTCCTATAGAGGAACTATGTCTTCAGGTGCTTCATTATTCTTCCTTGTCATTTGGGAATATGATTTTTATACTAGAAATACTTTGCATGACAATTAGGTGAAATAACTTTTACCAGTTCAAATAAAAAAGATGATTAGGTGAAATATATTAAGCTTCTTGTTGGTAGTTGAAAACATTAACTAGGGTTGGAAGGAGGTGAAGAAACTTGTAATAATGAAAATAAAAAGTAATTCAGTAGGCTTTTGAAAATTATTCTAGTTTTGTTAAAGAAATCTACTCACTGTGAATGTAAACTATTTAACAAAAGAGCTTGCTGTATAGCAGTTTAAATGCCTTTTCTTTGGCAGGTCAAGCTTCTTAACCCTGATTGCAAGATAGAAGAATTCCTGCAGAAGACACTTGACCCTCCGGTTTATGAGACCATACGTAATGCAATCATTGTTCTTCAAGATATTGGGGCGTTGTCATTTGATGAGAAACTTACAGAGCTTGGAGAAAGGCTAGGATCTTTACCAGTTCATCCGCTTACAAGCAAGATGCTTTTAATTTCCATCTTATTGAACTGCCTTGACCCAGCATTGACTATGGCTTGCGCTTCTGACTATAGAGATCCATTTACGCTACCCATGTTGCCAAATGAGAAGAAGAAAGCTGCAGCTGCAAAAGCCGAGTTAGCCTCATGGTATGGTGGAAGAAGTGATCAATTAGCAGTTGTGGCTGCATTTGAGGGCTGGAAAAGTGCGAAAGAAACTGGTCAAGAATCGAGGTTTTGTTCTAAGTACTTCTTATCTTCAGGCACTATGCATATGCTATCAGGAATGCGTAAACAACTTGCATCTGAACTGTTGAGGAATGGGTTTATTCCCGGAGATGGATCTTCCTGTAACCTTAACGCACAGGATCCAGGCATACTACATGCTGTTCTTGTTGCTGGTTTGTACCCTATGGTTGGAAGACTGCTCCCGCCTTTGAAAAATAACAAGAAGTCTGTCATTGAGACTGCAGGTGGTGATAAAGTTCGATTAAGCCCTCATTCTACTAACTTCAAGCTTTCATTCCAAAAATTCTATGACCAACCACTAATTGCATATGATGAGATAACTCGTGGTGATGGAGGTCTGCTTATAAGGAATTGTAGTGTCATTGGGCCACTCCCACTGTTATTGCTGGCAACAGAGATTGTCGTGGCTCCTGGAAATGAAGATGATGATGATGACAATGATGATGATGAAAGTGATTACGAAGATGCTGATGAGGACAATGGCGAGGAAGGTAATATTAAAGCAGATCTGTCAGAAGCCCATCAAGGAGAGAAAATTATGTCTTCACCTGATAATACAGTTAAGGTCATTGTTGATAGATGGATCCCTTTTGAGTCAACAGCTCTTGATGTTGCTCAAATTTACTGCTTGAGAGAGAGGTTAGCTGCAGCAATTTTATTTAAGGTAATTTTTCTGTTCTGCATTGTTTTAAAGAGAGAACCTTCCCTACGCCCTCCCCCAAGCAAAATGAGAAGAGAAGAAAGAAAAACAACGCAAAGTAATTAGGGTATCATTCTGTTGCTATGTCAAGATAGTACTGACATATGTGGCTTTTGGTTGGTCTAATGTGCAAGTGAATGTTATTACAGGTCACACATCCTGGAAAAGTTCTTCCTGAGGTTCTTGCAGCCTCTATAAATGCAATGGGTTGCATCTTGTCGTACAATGGGATGTCAGGAATATCATTGCCGCATGAGCCTGTGGACTCACTTACTACAATGGTTGGTGCTACTGAGATTGGTCAGTCTGATCCTGGGTGGAATAACAGAATGGATATGAATCCTAACATCCGGCATCAGCATCCCAATATGCATCAACAAAGAGGAGGTGGCATTCATGTACCAAAGGTAAGACAAATTGGAATCAATTATCAAATTATCATATGTATAATATACTTGTTTTATTGGATTAAATTTGCTCAAAGCTCTGTATCTGAAAGAGTCTTTATCTGAACAGGGATCGTCTGCGCATAGAGGAACCATGCAAAGAGGTCATTCTAAGCGGAAACGTGGAAATGGACCTTATTGAATCAGGCTTAAGACAGATTTTTCCACACAACCAACAGAGGTTTTTTTTTTCTTTTCACAGAAGCAACAGCAAGAATCTTCCCATTTTTGTTACTCCAAGAAGGTAGAGTAAGTAAACATATAGGGTGTTGTATGTATGCAGTAGGGAATCAAAATGGGGTTTTGCTACATCAAAGGGAAGACAGATGAATGCTGTATTTTTTTTGTTGTACGATACGAAATCTGAATGTCTCGAAGGCTCTCGACTATAGTCTGAGCATTTGACTGTCCATAAATAGAACAAAGAAATGCATGTTTTGAAAGAAAAAGTTGTCAAAATATGCCCTTCTCATCTCCTACAGTATTTGAGATTCAAACTTGTTTTTGTTGCTCTTTTGGAAATTTCACTCATTTTTTTTCCTTTTCGTCTCCGGACTCATATTTATGTACAAGAAGAAATTAGTTTCATATCAACTTCTAAGGGTTCATAAAGCTATGAAAAATATATACTATTGTTTCAAAGGCGAGTGCATTCTGAGTAGGATCTGCGTGGCCAATTAATTAAAATCCATTCCTTTCATCTCGAACCATACATACATACATACACCAGAAAAACATCTATATATATACATGAATTAACACTACTTTCATTTTCAAATTTGTCTCCTCTGCTATTCACATAAAAAGAAGCAATATTAACAGTATACCCAGTATGACCTCACAAGTTGGGTCTGAAGATCGAGTGGGATGTATGTAGACATTATCTACGATATCGAAACTAAACTCTCCTTATAAACAACTATTTCCAACCTGCCTCTTTTCCCATAAAATCCAAGTGTCTGCATTTCTTGATTTGAAGGATCATAAATCACTAATTGTCCAGAGCTATTTTCCAAAATTAGCTCACCATTTTTCCAAAGCCCTAAAGGCCTTTCCACCCTAGAAATAGGACCAATTCTTTGCAATTTAGTCCAACAATTTTCAACTCCCAATTCATTATTTATCACCCATATATCATAATACTTCTCCACTTCTTTTAAACAATAAACAATAAGTGAAATTGATTCTTTAAATGGTACAATCACCCAAACACTCCTCATAATTTCTTGCACTCCAAAAATTTCAATATTTGATGGTAACTTAATATTCTGAAAAATCTCTTCACTCATGTTAAATGAAAGTATCACCTCATGATTATCAACATCTTGACCTAACCAACAAAAAATCTCATTTTTATACACCATACTCCATGAAGTATTACCATACTTTATTTTAGATGGTACAACCCCTTTATACTTCCTCCATGAATTTGTATTCAAAGAGTATATCTCAACTTGATAAACAAAAACACGATCAATCGATAGACAAAATAAAATTTGTATTACCTTATAATCATTTTTCTTCGAATCAAACCCTAATCCAAAATCACTCCCACGTATTGTTGATCCAACAAGACGTTGAATTTGTGATTGAGGTAATATTTTGTAGTCTCTAATTGATGGATTCCATAGAACAATGTTATCTGGATAACCACATAAACAAACAATGCCGTTACATGGACCTATAAGTCTTATATGACCAAATTTGTCATTGAAGTATTCTGGAAAATCTTGATTGATGAAAACATCAAATGTATCATTTTGTGATAATGAGAGGATCCTTTTATTTGTAATATTTCCGCGGCGACTAATTAGCAAATGGAGATGATTTTGTTTGTTATTTAGGTTATGCAAATGTTTTGAGATGAAATTAGGGTTCTTGATGAGAGAATACCAGAATTTGCAAACGCATTTGAACCTTATCAAAGAAGTTACAGGTAGTCTTGTCAAAATCTCGAAAATTACATCTTCAGATAGATTCATTACCCTTTAATAATCTCTTGTTTTTGTTTTTTTTTTTAAATTTTCTTCAAATGGATATGTAAGAAAGGAAACAAAAATAGGAGAATCTAAAGTAGTCCATAAATGTAGCTTCATTTCTGAAATATGAGATTAAATTTAATGTTTGAAGTTCCTCATTTCTTGGAATATATGAAGCAATTTTCCATGCTCAAAATTCAACCATATTTATTAAGGATGATGTGTAATGGAAAAATAGTTCAATTTTGACATGACATCTTTTTAATTCTAAATATATAATTGCTTCAATTAATAATGATAAAAAAAGTGCTAATGCTAATATAAAGGTTGAAAAAGAAGACTATATATATTGGCTAATATAAGAAGACAAATTCTCATATATATAGCTAGGGTTTAGTTTCCTATTTATTCTAAGGAGAAAATTAGACACCAATTTCTCCTTCACAAACCATATTATATATATGAGCTTCATGTTTTCAAAAGAAAACATGTCAAACCATATTATGCTGCAGGTGCTACTTTTGCTCCATCATCATCATCGTCATCATCAACATCATTCTCGAACTCTCTGTTCAAATAAAAGCTAATTACAAGCCTTGCTTCTATCTCATAGGGATGAAAAGACGATGTGTTTCCTCTCACAATCACCATTTTTTTTAAAAAAAAAAAAAAGATTCAAAATTTTGTAAGAGTGAGAATTTTGGAAATTAAACCCTAGTTGTAATTAGCTAGGTGATGAGGGATGTTGATATATAGTAGCTATGCTCCTCTTGTCCTATTATTTATAGCTTTGAAACATGGGATTGGTAGAAAATATCGACCCATTAATTCCATTGAGAGCTATCTATCATCTTTATTAGTGAATCTTTTTTGCTTATAAGCATTGAATCTTTTTACTTTAATTTTTGAGATTTGCTTTTGCAAAATGAATTGATTAAGTCCACAAATTGTTGAAGGAATGGAATGACATGAGGTAAACTCATGGGTTTCACAATCCACACATGCTTCTTCTCTTTCATGCACACTCTTCAATTTGCCACATCGGAAATACAAGGTTCATTATATATATATATATATATAGAGAGAGAGAGAGAGAGAGAGAAAATTTGAACCAATAAATACATTGATTTTTTTTGGGTTTGGGTTATAGAAAAATTGAACCAAACCAATAAATAAATTGATTTTTTTTGGGTTTGGTTTTGTTTGGTTTGATTTTAGATTTTTCAAAAATCAATAGTACATGATTGGTTTGGTTATGGTTATGTTAGAAAAAATCCAAATAAATTAACTCAACCGAGCTGACAATTCTCTCTCTATATATATATGTTAGAAAAAAATTCAAATAAAATAACCGAAGCGAGCTGATAATTCTCTCTCTCTCTCTCTATATATATATATTTTCATCAGAATTTATTTTTAACTTGCTAATGAAAACAAAAATATTCAAGGTGAGAACATTTATCTTATTGGTCTCATGTGTACGGGTGTCTATGACAATGTTTTGTGAGACGATCATATGTCACACTGTCTCTTTCATTCTAGGCTAAAATAGTGACTTTGAAGCTTTATTCATAGCAAAATTTAGTGAATATCAAAAGTTCTGTAATGTGAGTCATTCTAACTATCTTTCATTTTGAACAGATTTTTCACTTTTAGAATGAATTGTTTCTTTTATTGTTGTGTATGATTAGTAATAAAATAATCGAACCAAACCAAACCAAACCAAAATTGATAACAACTAACCGTTTAATTTTAACTTTGACTAGTAACCGCGCCTTAAGCAGTCCCATAAACATCCCTAAATATACAGGATAATAAACATGATAATTTCACCTAAAAGCATTATAATGGTTAATTACAGAAAGTTCACCTTTTAGTTTACCTATTATCATTATCCCCTATAAGTTTTACAAATCTTCAAAATCTCTCATTTTTCTCTTAAGTCAAAAATATCATTAATGTATCCGATCCTCCATTAATGTATCTTATCCTCTTTTTAATGTATCAGCGCATGTATTCGACCCTCTTTTTAATGTATCACCACTTTATTTTTTTGGCTATTAATGTATACTAACCCTCCCTTAATGTTTCCGACCCTTTTTTTAATGTATAAGCGCATGTATTCAACCTTTTTTTAATGTAACAACGCTTGTATTACTGTATCCTTTTGAGAAATTTTTGTAATTATAAATTTTTAAGAAATAGATGATAATTTTACCTTAAAAGTATGTGATTTCTATAATTTGCCCTAATAAAATTCATATCTGATACGGAATCTGTTATAGTCCAACAACTTTCTGATACAACCCGACCCCCACACAAAGGGTTCACACAACTCTAACGATGACAATTTTTTTTTTTTAAAACGTAGATTAGTTAATAGGTGTTGTATAATTTAAAACATTTTTTTTAAAAATTTTGGTATAAAATATTTTGAGTTCTAGATATATTATCAACTTCAAAATAAATAAAAAGAGTTATATAAATATATATTGCTGATATAATGAGAAAAAGAAGAAGATAATAAACAATATATAATATTATTCGTTTACACTCATCGTTTGCATTGATATCGTCTAGGAATAGAAAATTGACTAATAGAAAAAACAACATAGTATTCAAACAGAAGCTAATTATAGGCCTTGCTTCTACGTTGAAGGGAGAAAAGGCGATTTATTTTTGCTCACAATCACCATTTTAATTTGAACAATATAAAAATTTAGATATAAAACCCTAATGCTTAATTAGTGATGACTGATGAGGGTGATACTAGCTCCTCCTCTTTGTCCTAGTATTTTTAGCAATGGAATGAATGAGATTTGGAGAAAATATCGATCCATTATTTTCTAAAGAGAGTTATCCGCCTGTCATGCATCTTTAATACTCGCTTTTAGCGTTAATAAATATGCATAACAAAGAGTGCTAAAACCTTAATATCAACATTTTCATTAGATTTAATGTCGTTATAGGCCTTAACAACACTTATAAAGTGCTAAAATTAAATTATCATTAGTAATTATCGCTAAAAATCATTTCGATGAAGTGGTTATTTGAATCTTTTTTAACTTTTTGAGATTTGCTTTTTGCAAAATGAGTGTTATTACAAAAGATGAGAGGGTGGATTGGTGAATTAGTGGACACATACACATTAATTATTGAGGAAATGGAATGACATGAGGTAACCTCATGGCAGATGTTTGGTTTTCACGATCTACACATACATATTCCCTTTCATGCACACTCTTTGATTTGCCACATAAGAATATATGGTCAAAACTAGTTAATAAAAGAAAATATTTGAATTTTATAATTTTAAATTAACGATGCGTATAGTCCTATAAATGATTTAGTGGTTTTATAGTTGTCATGTACAATCTTGAAATTGAAATACTTATGGAAAAAATACACTCTATTTAATACATATCAAAAAGAAAAATAAGATAACTTAAATTGGAGACAGAAGGAGAGTAGTTAGAAAGAATTGAACACAGTAAGAGACCCTATATTTAATATAGATAAAAGAAAAAACTAAAAAAACTTGAATTGGAGAATTCTATTTGATACAGGTCAAACATTATAGTAACTATGACACTAAAATTGGATACAAAAGGAGTACTAATTAGAAAAACACAAATACAGAAAGAAACACTCTATGTAACAAAGATCAAAGAGAAAAGTAAAATATTTATTTAGATACAGAAAAAGTGCTTATAAAATAACGATTCCTATTTATAACAAAAACACATGAACTAACGTTACACTACATGTATCACCATATTTGAACCCCCAACTCTTTGATAAGTTAGTTTCTACGAATTTTTTACCAAACTAAGCCATTATATAAAATAATTTATCAAAATACTACATTTTTTTCAAAATTTTACAAAACTAGTATAAACATATTTCACAGTAATGTTTTTGGGTATATTTTATTTTTTAGCTGACAGCGTTAGATTGATACACGTTACTGTGAGTAACGTTTTACTCCTTAAAAGTTTTTTTCAGTAACATGTTACTCCTAAAACGTTACTGTTAGTAACGTTTTAAGAGTAAGACATTACTCAAAAAAATGTTTTAGGAGTAAAACGTTACTATGAGTAACGTATATCAATCTAACGCCGTCAGCTTTTAAAAAATAAAATATACCCAAAACAATACTGTGAAATACGTTTATGCTATTTTTGTAAAATTTTAAAAAAACATATTATTTTGGTGAATTACTTTATATAATGGCTTAGTTTGGTCAATACTGGTAGTTTCTACCTCCCTCCTTTTACTTTAATTTTTTTTCTCTATTATTTAAGTACTCCCTCTGTCCCATTTTATGAGACAACATTTGACCGGCTACGAAATTCAAGAAATAATGAAGACTTTTGAATTTTTACCAAATTGCCCTTAAAAAAAGTAAACTCACTTTTATCTTTTCTCATAAATGTATTAGAGTACTATATTTAAAATTAAGTGGGACCAATAAAGATAAAAAATGAATGATATCGTTAAATACTTACTCTATAAAGAAATGTGACATTCTTTTTTCCATTATTGCCCTTTTTCTGAAAATATTTTTTGTAGTTGATTATTTTGTTAGAGGTTTGGTCCTTGTCCTCCTCTAACTTTGTATCTTTTTTTTTTTTAACGAATAAATATGATAGGAATCAAATCTAACCCCCGACCCTGGTGATGACCTAATTTTTTTCTTCTTAAATCATAAAATTAATTAACAGATGGTGTATAATTTAAAGCATTGTTCAATTTTGATATGAAACATTTGGGTTCTAGATATATTATTAAGTCCTAAATAAATAAAAAGAGATAATAAATTGAAAAGTTTTGCCTAATATACCTGATATTTCTATTATAGTAATTTTTTTTGCATGGATATGCTATGCTCTATGAATAGAAAATTGATTAATAGATGAATTTGACTCTATTAATATTTACATAAATTATTTTATAATTTTTATCTCACATTATAAATTAGTACACAATTATTATTAAATCGACCCTAACCTTGCTAATTGAGAAAACACTACATATTATCTCATTGTCATCACTACTATAGTATACATATATTTATTTAATAATTAATAGAAAGACTAAGGAGAACTCCTAAAGAGCTAATTAACTTGTCCCTTATGACTGGCTTCATGGTTTCAATGCATCATAGCTATGAAATTACGCTGCAGGTGCCACTTTTTTTCCGTCGTCATCGTCGTCGTCGTCATCATCATCAGCTTCAAACTCTCTATTCAAACCAAAGTTAATTACAGGCCTTGCTTCTATCCTTCCAGGGAGAAAAGGCGATGTATTTCCCTTCACAATTACCATTTTAATTTGAAATAAAATAAATACTTGAATATTTAGACCTAACTAGTTGTTAATTAGTTGTGAGGATGATACTAGCTCCTCCTCTTTGTCCTAGTATTTATAGCAACGAAATGAATGGCATTTGGAGAAAATATCAAGCCGTTACTTTCTAAAGAGAGTTGTCAGCATATGATGCATATTCTACAATAAAATCAGCTTTTAACGACAATAAATACGTACTCCAGCATTGCTCATTATATTTAATAGGGAAAAGGGTTTGATATACCCCTCAACTTTGTCATTTGGAGCTGATATACCCCTCGTTATAAAAGTGGCTCATATATGCCCTTATCGTTATACAAACGGCTCACATATACCCCTGCCATTACAAAATGGCTCACATATACCCTTTATTTAACGAAAGTTAATAAATTAGTATAAAATTTATATATTACTTCTAATTTTTTAAAAAAAATTATTTAGGGATATATATGATTCTTCTATCAAAGTTCAAGGTATATTTTAATTTTTTTCATACATAAATTATTTTTTTACTTCTTTATTATAACTATTTGAGTTTCTTATTCTTATTTTGTTTTTTTCTTTCATTCCTTAGTTTTAAAAAAAAAATTAAACTATTTTTTTTGTGCATATTGTAATTTTATTTCGTATTCGAAGAAAAAATTTGGTCATCTACAATAAGTTTTACAAGAATATTAGTGAAACATAAATAAATTTGATTATCAAAATAATAATTATAAATTAGTCATTGAAACAAAAAAAAGTCAAAAAAATATGTTTGACGAGGATTAAATTTACTCATATGGGATTATATTTTTTGGAAAAAAAATAAAAATTTAGATTAAAATTATTATTTTTTCATTTCCGTTAGAGGAAAAGGGTATATGTGAGCCATTTGTTTACAAGTAGGGGTATATATGAGCCACTTTCATAACAAGGGGTATATCAGCTCTAAATGACAAAGTTGAGGGGTATATCAGACTCTTTTCCCTATTTAATATGGCTATAGACTTTAGCGACATTACAAAAAATGCTAAAATGTAATTGTTTCTAACAAGTACCTCTAAAGCGACAATTAAACTATTACAACTAAAAATCATTTTTGATGAAGGATTGTTTGAATCTTTTAATTTTGCATAAAATGAGTGAAATTAGAAAAAATGTGAGAGGGTGGATTGGTGACTTAGTGCACAAATAAACATGAGGTAAGCTCATGGAAGATGTTTGATTTTCATGATCTACACGTACTTATTCCCTTTCATGCACACTCTTTAACTTGCCACATAGGAAAATATAGTCGAAAGACAAAGAGTTGGAAAAAAGAAAAAGAAAATAAGTAGGAAAATTTTAATAATTTTTGAGATTATTTTATTTGTAGCCAATATTGGCAAACTTCAAATATTCCTTGTCCTTTTTTTCTTGTCAAGAATTTCACTAAGCTGTTAATAGTATGTTACAATTGTTAGTGGACTAAGCATTTCCTTTCTATTTGCTTCTCACTTGAGAAAGATGTTTTTTTTTTTAAAAAAAAATTTCCCTCAATGTAGGGTGATGTGATCTTTATATTAATGAATAAAATTACTCGGGAGATTAAGCTTGATCTATCATTTCAAATCATGGCCAATAGTTGCTTCACGAAAAATAAGATTTTAAACAAAAACTATATAAATATAATTTTGCACAAATATATAGAGTAACTTTCATAAATAGCAGATATAAAAATCATACTTGTATGTTATAACTATAGTTTGCATAATTGCGCTCCATAATAAATTTTATATTTGCTATGGAGCTTTAGATTTGTATAATTAGCTACAAGCATTCAATTTTATACAAATTCTTCAGTTTTGTATAAATTCATTTGTTTATTGTAATTTGTATAATAAGATCCGTATTTATATTGTAATAAGTGTATAAGACGAAAATATATGTATTTGTATTTGTATGTACATTTTTTTCTCAATTTATACAAACACAAATGCATTGTTTACATTTTATATCGATATGTATGAAATGACTTATTGTATATCAAAAATGGCTAATTGTATACTGAATTAAATGACAAATAAAAAGAATATTTGCTGCGAATTACAATTAAAATAAACTATGACTATAACATTTAATTTAAAATAATAATTTGCTAGTTTATATAATTTTCCCAATATACAAGTCTAATTTGACAAGTAAAATTAGTTTTAACATCTTAACCGGATCAATTCTATACAAAAACAATTCTTCCTTTGCTTATGCCTTTAAGTTTTCATTTGTATGAGATCAATCTGTAAGGATTGATAGCTATCTATGGGAAGTTGGGAAGTTGATCATGTGCAAAAAAACAACACTTTTAAGAAAGATGTGTTAGTAGTTCCAAGTCTTTATGATTTATTGTTTCTAGTCATTTTATTTGTTTTTTTTAAAAAATTAATTAGAAGTCATAGAAGATAATTTGTTGCTAGGTTATTTTTTAAGGAATAATTACGTGGATAAGTAAACATATATTAGTTAATTTATATAGCTATAGTTTGAATTAATTACGACTCGCAACTTAATTTTAGTTATATTTTCGTGGCTTCTCTTCTTTCTTTCTCTCTCTCGCCTCTCTTTTCTTTTATACATATTCAAATACAAATTATCGAATATAAATTGCACATATTAATATACAATTATATATATATATATATAT
>NC_028643.1:68448982-68480799 GCF_001406875.1 Solanum pennellii | reverse complement strand
AGAGATATATATATATATATATATATATATATATATATATAGTCTCTCTCCACTCTTTGCCCTCTCTCACTCGCATCCCTCCTCTCTCACCCAATCTCGCTCGTCTCCTTCCTCTCTCAATCTCGCTAGTCAAATATACAAATACATGTGTATACCAATTACATATATACATATACAGTTTGCCTCTCTCGCTCACCTTTCTCCTCCCTCTCCCAATCTCGCTTGCCAGAATATATATATATACAATTATTTTGATAGATTTACATATACAATTTTCTTCTCTCCACTCTCTACCATCTCTCTCTCACCTCTCCTCCCTCTTCCAATGTCGCTCGCCTCTTTGCTCCCTCTAACATGTACTTCAAATTGCGATTATCAAACTGTAGTTATGAAGCATAATTAAACTATTTTTAAATGGTGATATATGCAAAAAAATTTCCTATTTATTTAAGAGTCAACTACTTTTTCTAGATAATCTGCTTGAAGATCGTTCCTTTGCTTTGTTCTTGAATCGATAGAATACTTGTTCAAACTTGGTTACAAATATGGAACGAAGCTTTGATCATAATCGGGGAGGTATGCAAACTTGCGCAAAGACTTCTCTTTGTATGCAAAAAAAACATAAAAGAATCAGAGCTTCTCTATAGATATGTGTTTTTTCTTTGTTTCTTTAGTCTTATAATAAAGGTAGAGTTCGGATTTTGGGGTTCAAGTAATCTTCTTGTCAACCTAACAGACTGACCCAAATTAATTAAACTTCATTTATTAAGCCATATATATAATTTTAAAAACTTAAACATTAATTCAATTTTATTAATCAATAATTTAACATGATCGACATATCATAGATTAGCTTTAATCCAAAATTTAATGTGAATTTATCCAAAAAATTCAACATTTATCAAAATACTACTAAATAAATATGAAATTACATGACGAAGAAGTGTCATAGAACTAAGAAGACAAACAAGATGAGTAAATATGCTATAGATGAGTCATCTTTAAATAAAGGGAAAAGGGTCTGATATACCCCTCAACTTTGTCATTTAGAGATGATATACCCCTTGTTATGAAAGTGACTCATATATACCCCTACTTGTAAACAAATAGCTCACATATACCCTTTTTCTCTAACGGAAATGAAAAAATAATAATTTTAATCTAAATTTTTATAATTTTTTTCCAAAAAATATAATCCCATATGAGTAAATTTAATCCTCGTCAAACATATTTTTTTGACTTTTTTTTGTTTCAATGACTAATTTATAATTATTATTTTGATAATCAAATTTATTTATGTTTCACTAATATTCTTGTAAAACTTATTGTAGATGACCAAATTTTTTTCTTCGAATACGAAATTAAATTATAATACACACAAAAAAAAATAGTTTAATTTTTTTTCTTTAAACTAAGGAATGAAAGAAAAAAACAAAATAAGAATAAGAAACTCAAATAGTTATAATAAAAGAAGTCAAAAAATAATTTATGTATGAAAAAAATTAAAATATACCTTGAACTTTGATAGAAGAATCATATATACCCCTAAAAAAAAATTTTAAAAAAATTAGAAGTAATAAATATAAATTTTAAACTAATTTATTAACTTCCGTTAAATGAAGGGTATATGTGAGCCATTTTGTAATGACAGGGGTATATGTGAGCCGTTTTATAACGGTAAGGGCATATATGAGCCACTTTTATAACGAGGGGTATATCAGCTCCAAATGACAAAGTTGAGGGGTATATCAGACCATTTTCCCTTAAATAAAAATAAGTCATTCTTGCTGGAAATGAAAAGGAACCATGATACTGAGATTGTTAAATTGAAGTTATAATAAAGTTTGGAATAAATTCTTAAATTGAATTGTTGACTGATAAATTCACTAAAACAAAAATAATTTTTAGCGATAACAAATATTGATATTAATAAAGAGTGTTAAAGTCCTTATTAGCACTAATTAAGTGCCATTAGAAACAATGTCGCTAAACTTTAGGAACATATACAAAAAATATTAATTGTCGCTAAAAATATATATTTAGCTATAATTAATTTTTATTTATTGGTAATGATCATTTTTTATATAGTAATTAATAATTGCTATATATGAGACAATTTCTTCCTTCATTGAGTTAGTTATATAGGATATTATTTTTCATTTGAAAAATTATATTTCTTTTTATAACTCAGAATGTAATTTTAAATAATTTCTTACTCATTGAGACAAGGTACACACAAATTGCACGTACTATGGACATCACACCAAATATAATCTTTAACGGCAATTAATTAATAAAAATAACTTAATTATTACTATAAATAGTTTTAAGAGGCAAATAATATCCTCCATAAATATTCGATATCCTTGAAATCTATTACGATATTAAATCTAATAACAATTATTTAATATTGATAAATATTTTATTACTTTTTTAAAATATATTTTATTGTCGATAAAAATTATTTTTGTCGCGGAGGAAATTAGTAGAAGATATGACATCGAGCATTGAAAGCCAACTACCCGGGAGGGATATTTTGTGGCTATAATAACAGTATCTTATTGCAATAAATGATCAATGTTGAAGATTTGACTATATAGGAGTTTTTCCAACATTACAATATTCAAAAAAGTCATGAATAATATTAAGACACATATATTATCCGTCACTCATCCTAATATTCGTTAATCCAAATAAAATATTGTAGGCTCGTATATATTATTAGTAGTTTGTCTAGTTTGTTTATATCTAATTTGATTCGTCACACCATTAACTCATATTTATATTGTTACTAGTGAACTTAGTCGCGCTTTGCATGATAAAAAGTTACTCGTTAAATTTGCTAAATAACTAATTTTTTGAATAGTTGATTACTAAATATATTTCTAAAGATTCTTTATAGTCTTTAATTCAAATATATCAAATTTTAAGTCTTAATTAAGTTTATTATTAGTACTTAAATTTTATTCTTTTGTAATTTGAAATCGCTTAAGAATTTTCAAAATTATAAAAAAAAAATCCTAAATTTATTCTCTTTATTTTAATAAGAAAAGTAAATTTAATGTAATAAGTTGAACTTTTTATGAAATTTAAATTTAATTTAATAATATAATAAGCTAAATGTAAATATAGTTTTTTTCTAATATCTATTCTTTTCCTTCAAAAGTTATTATTCTTTCCTTTAGTAATGAATTTTCTTTTCCATCTTTCACTAATCTTAGATTATGAAATGTTTGTAAATTATTTTTTATCTTGACTAATTTTACTACGATTATAATATACTGTCTATTATTTATATAAAAATGAATAGATTGAAAGATAAATAGTCTCAATTACGCGAATAATATAAAGTATTCAAATAAATTAAACCCAAACTATATATATGTATTAGCTAAAATACAACTTTAAACTTACCTATATTTTAGTTACTATTTCTAAATTATTCTAAAAGGTAAACATAAATAAAAATTGTGAAATTTCCTAATCCTCAAAATTGATTTCATTATTCAAAATAAAATATATATTATATGTTGAAACCATAAAAAAAAACCTTAAAAGATAATGAACAAAATGATTCAAGTCTTCAAAGTTAAAATTAATATACCTGAAATTTCAATAATATTATTTAGTGTAGGTATAAATTATAGTTAGATAAATTAATCAAAGAATCTTTGTTGGAGTACCAAAGAAAATGAAAATAAAAAATTAAACAAATAAACAAAATAATCTTTGTAGGAATACCAAGAAAATTATCCTAGCCTCTAATTATTCAATTTGTACACACTCTCAATGTTCACTACACCATTTGAAGATTAATGGACATAAACATTAATGTAGGGTTCCTTTTCCTTGTGAGTTTTATGAAAGTTAAACTTAAATACCTAAATATTGTCATATTTTTATCTTGTCTTCCATTATAAACAATAAAGATTATTTAAAAAAAAAATATGCGCAAAATAAGAAGTACACTAAAATCATCAATAATGAGGAAAAAAGCAATAAAAACAAACAAAAAAAAGAACAAAAAAAATATTGTAAGTAAAAGACATCAAACAAACTGAAATAAAAAGAGTAACATGAGCGAAATATTGTACTCATCAAAATTGAATTTGAATTTTCAAAATTGTCATATACTCGTCTGCTCGTCCACACTGTTAAGTGTTAACAATAGAAGTTAGTCACAAAGAATCTATATATATAAAATTAGACATAATCAAAGTGATGTACCTTGGTAACACAAATTAGATATTGTTCTCATTGAATTTAAATTCCCAAAATTTTCAAATGCTGCTCATCTTATCTTCCACATTGTAAAAGTTAGTAACAAATAAACTATATATTATAAAATTAGACATAACCAAAGTGATGTACTTAAGTATAAATATGATGAAGAAAGGAAAAATAAAATAAAAAATTCTTGCATTGGTGAAGATGACATGGTTTTAGTATTTATAGTAATCCATAAACTTTTAACTATTGAATAAATAAATTAAAAGAGTAATGGAGTAATCAATACCTACAATTGTAACTTATATTGATCATTAATGTCTTAATTATAATTTAGTAATACTTTTAAGAAGGAATAGAGAAAGGTTTAAATATTTAAAGGGGTAAACTGTAACGTATATATACCTAAAATAATAAAGGTATTAATGGAGGAATTTAAAGAGAAATGATCAATAGAGGATATTTATTTAATTTAACTAATACATCAAGATAAAAATAAGAGAAAAAAAATCTTTAAAAAAAGATAAAATATATAAATTCTAATGTTGGCCTATGAGGACTGCCACACCAGCACATTCATATCCAGATTTATATATATATTTATATATATATATAGAGAGAGAGAGAGATTTGTTAGCTATGCATAAATGAGTTTCTTCTCATTTTTGAACCACAATTTTTTAAAATTTTTTTTACTCTTCTTCTTCTAAGAAAATCTCAAGTATGATTTGCAACAATTGAATAAGTTTGAAGTTCAATAAATTTGAAGTATCACACAAAAAAGAATTGGTAAACAAATTGTGGTAATGCATTTATCAATTCGCACTTGTATTTTCCTCCTACGTATTCATTACATACATACTTCAATATTATTTACATCATTTCGATATACTAAAACTGATTAGTATGACATAGATGTGCATCGATACACGGCAACACACATTTCAAAAACTGTATTTATTTGATACAAATCAAAGAGAAAAATAAACACTTAAATTAGAGACAGACGGAGTGTGTATATATGTATATATACATGCACACACACTGAATTCAAATCAAAGAAAAAAAGTAAGACACTTGGGGATACATAAGGAGTACTTAGAAAGACTTAAGTATATAAAGAAACACTATATTTAATACATATCACATAAATTATTAGTTACATAAGATCAAGTACTTAAAAAGACTTAAATATAAAAAGAGACACCTTATATTTTGATACATATCAAAAAGAAAAGTAAGATTTGAATGAGATACATAAATAATACTTATAAGAGTTAGAAAAGAGACACTCTAAATACAGAACGAAGAGGAAAATAAGACACTTAAATTATCATATACAAAAGATCAAGTACTTAGAAAGACTTAAACAAGGATCCCTGTTTATAATAAAAACATATGAACTAACATTACGCTGCAGGTGCCACTTTTTTTCCATCATCATCATCGTCATCATCATTTTCTAACTCTCTATTTAGACAAAAGCTAATTACCGGCCTTGTTAATTCTTTCTTGTTATAAAGATGAAAAGAACATATTTCAGTCATTTCTACGACAAATATTTTTTGTTAAAAAGATACTAATTTGTTAGTGATGAAGGTATATATATATATATATATATGTGATATAGCACCAACAATCTATATATCCTGTTATTTATAGCATTGATATGAGTGGCATTTGCAGAAAATATCGACCTATTTTTTCCAACTAGTCCCAAAGAGTTGTCGTATCTTTAGTAGTGTTGATTGAAGCTTTAGTTAAGACCACACATTGTAATGGCATGAGGTAAGCTCATGGTGGCTAATTGTTTTCACAATCCACACGTGCTCATCCCCTTTCATGCACACTCTTTTGCTTCAAATGATATGCCAGCTTGGAAATATATGTATGTGTAGTCAAAATATCAAAAAAGTAAAAAAAATTTTTTTAAAGAAAATGATGATATACTTCGTTTCCTATCTTAATTTATGTAATATATTTTTTATTTTTATCAGCTTAAAAAGAAGAGAAACACTTTTAAATTTGAAAAACATTAATTTAATCTTACTCTCTTTATTTTATATTTACTAGTTCTCAAATATATGTATGTGTATTCCAGACTAAGTAATAACTTTTTAAAATAATAAAATTATATTAGAATCCCCTTTCATGCACACTCTTTTACTTCAAATGATTTGCAAGCTTGGAAAAATGTATGTGTAGTCAAAATGTCAAAAAAAATAATAATATATTTTCTCGAAAATGATGTTACCTAGTTTCATGTCTCAATTTATATAATATATTTTTTTCTTTTTATCATTAAAACAAAGAGACACTTTTAAATTTGAAAACACTAATTTAATCTTGCTCTCTTTATTTTATCTTTACTAGTTTTCAAACGCGTGTTATGTGTGTTGCATGAATATACATGTATTCCAGACTAAATAGTAACTTTTTGAAATAATAAAATTATATTAGAATAAATGTGTGATGATTTATACAAATTTTGATCGCGAAATATCAACTTTTATCTGACTTCTATGTTTTCTTTCATCTTTGAATTTAACAAAAATAATTAGTTGAATTATATATATATTAACATCAACTATAACATAAGAGCTATTAAGATCAACATGTTTCATATGATACAACACCGTATTAGATAAATAACTTCATAGATTCAACTTCTAAAATACAAGTACAACTAAAATATATCATCTCATGTGTAACAATTTTGTAAAATAGTAATCCATCTAATTACATATATATTACTATATTAATGAGCTAACTAACACAAGTAATATATAGCATAAAAGATCCAATAACTTTGATTAACTAATTAATATCACTTGAGTGGTATTACTACAAATAAATACTTGACAAAATTCCAAAACTATTGCTTTTCTTTATTGGAAACATTAATTTAACCTTACTCTCTTTATTTTATCTTTATTAATTTCTGAAGATGTGTGTTGCACGTACAAACATGCATTCCAGGCTAAATAATAATTTTTTAAAATAATAAAAATTATATTAAAATAAATGTAATGAGTTATACAAATTTTAACTGAAAGCGAAAGATATATCTTTTCCCCGATTTAAACTTATGTGTTCTTTCATCTTTAAATTAACAGAATAATTAGTCAAAAAAGTATAACATGAAAAGCTATTTATATCAACATTTCATGCGATGCAACACCATATTACATAAATAACTTCAAATTTTAGATTTAACTTCGAAAATACAAGAACTCAATACAGAACTCTTCGTAGCGAGTTGTGGAGAAGTACATGAAGCCTCATCATTTTCCGAACATATTTTAGGCATTTAGAAGTCATTTACTGGAATTAGACGATTTCTTAGTTTTTTATATGTTAGCCCATAAATATTTTGGTGCTATGACTTCCGGTCGATTCTTTTGCAAAACCTTTACAAAGTCCTCCGTAGGGAGGAGGGGGAGCAGTAAATGAAACCTCACAATTTATTGGACATATTTTAGAAATGTAGGAGCCATTTTACCAGAATTAGGCGATTTTGTCAGTTTTCTTAGTTTGCCAATGATATTTTGATAATAAGGCTTTCAACTGATTTTATAAAAAAAAATTACGAAACCCTCCGCAGCGAGCATTATGTGAAGTCTCACCATTTTTCATACGTATTTTGAGCATTTAGAAGCCATTTTATAGTAATTAAGTAATTTTTCAACTTTTCGTTTGTGCTAGCCCATGAAATATTGGGTGATATAACTTTTGGTCAATTTTTTTATAAAACCTTTACAGAATCCTTGTAAGGAGTTGGGGGAACAGTACGTGAAACTTCTCAAATTTTTGGACATATTTTGGACATTTAAGAGCCATTTTATAGAAATTAGGAGATTTTCTTAGTTTTTTTGTGTGTTAGTCCATGATTATTTTGGTAATATGACTTACAATCTATTTGGCTAAACCTTTACAGAATCCTTCGTAGGGAGTTGGAGTAGTAGTATGTGAAGTCTCACCATTTTCAGACATATTTTGGACATTTAGGAGTCATTTTACAAAAATTAGGTGATTTCTCATTTTTTCGTGTATGTTAGCCCATGAATATATTGGTGACATAGCTTCCAATAGTTTTTTGTAAAACATATACAGAACCATCCGTAAGGAGTTGGAGGAGAAGTACGTGAAACCTCATTATTTTTCGGACTCATATTTGGCATTAACAACCATTTTACAAGAATTAAAATATTTTTTATAATTTTTTGTGTGTGTTAGCCCATAAATATTTTGGTAATTCAGGTTCGGTTGATTTTATTTTGAAAAACCTTTTTGGAACCAATGCAAGGAGTTGGGGGAGTAGCATGTGAAGCTTCACAATTAACTCGACATACTTAGGGCATTTAGGAGCCACTTTATAGAAATTAACCAATTTCCTAATTTTTCGTGTGTGCTAATCCATGATTATTTTGATAATATGACTTTCACTCAAATTTTGAAAAACCTTTACAAAATTCTTCGTACAGAGTTGGGGGAGCACTATGTGAAGCCTCACCATTTTAAGACATATTTTCGACATTAATGAGTCATTTTACCCAAATTAGATTATTTTCTCTCTTTTTTTCCATGTGCATTAGCCCATAAATATATTAATGACATGACTTTCGATTATTTTTTTGTAAAACAATTACAGAACTCCCGTAAGGTGTTGGAGGAGAAGTACATAAAGCCTTATCCTTTTTTGGACACATTTTTAGCATTTAGGAGCCATTAAACAAGAATTGGGCAATTTATTTTTTTTTACAGTTTTTCGTGTGCATTAGCCTTGAATATTTTGTTGATATGAATTTCGATCGACTTTTAGCAGAACCTTTACGAAACCCTTGGTAAGGAGTTGGTGGAGCAGTACGTGAAGCATCATCCTTTTTTTTTGAGATATTTTAGGCATTTAGGAGCCATTTACAAGAATTAGACAATTTTTGGTGTGTTATAGTCAATGGATTTTTGAAGATCCGGAATTTCGGTGTTTTTTTACCAAAAATTTTTGTGATCTTTTAAGACCTTACTTATGGATCCAATTGGCCTTGACAACAAAAACAACCCATTTTACAAGGTCAATCGAGTCGCAAAGCAAGTAAACCCCCATTTTGTTGATTTTTGTGTTCTTAAAATTCCAATGTCATTTTTACTAAAAAATTTCATGGACGTTCGTAAGACCTTAGCTATGGAGCCAGTTAGCTCTGACGACCAAAACAACCCATTTACTATATCAAACGAGCCCTAAAGCAGGTCAACCCCCTATGTTGCCGATTTTCATGTGCTATAGTTCACCATCTTTTTTGGTGAATCAAAATTCCGATGTTATTTTTGCCAAAAAATTTTCATGGACGTTTGTTAAGATTTTAGTTATGAAGCAGTTGGCACTGACGACCAAAATAGTTGATTTTCAAGGTCAAACGAGCTCCTAAACAAGTAAATCTCTCATTTTGCCAATTTTCGTATGTTGTAGCTTACCATTTTTTTTGTGATCCGGAATTCCGAGGTCCTTTTTGCCAAATTTTTCTTGTACGTTCTTTAAGACCTAAGCTATGGATATAATTGTCCCTAACGTCCAAAGTGACCCATTTATAAGGTCAAACGATTCCCAAAGCAGGTAAACCCCCAATTTTATTGATTTTCGTGTGCTATAGTGCACTATCTTTTATGGTGATCCGGAATTTCGAAGTCGTTTTTTACCTAAATTTATCGTGGACATCCTTTAAGACCTTATCTACATCAGTTGGCCCTGAAGGCCAAAACGACACATTTACAAGGTCAAACGAGCCTCAAAGCAGGTAAACCCTCAATTTTAGCGATATTTGTGGT
Organism: Solanum pennellii; assembly: GCF_001406875.1. NCBI lineage: Eukaryota > Viridiplantae > Streptophyta > Magnoliopsida > Solanales > Solanaceae > Solanum > Solanum pennellii. The sequence goes on along the minus strand of NC_028643.1, from coordinate 68,470,749 downwards.
GCTATATAGTCGATGGATTTTTGGTGAATCCAATAATTCGTCATCATTTTTACCAAAAGTTTTCATGGACGTCCGTTAAGACCTTATCGATGGATCCAGTTGGTCTTGAAAGCAAAAACGATCCATTTACAAGGTCAAATGAGCCTCAAATCAGGTTAACCCCCCATTTTTCCAATTATCATATAGTGTATGAATTTTGGTGATTTAGAATTCCGACGTCATTTTTGTCCAAAAAATTTTTGGATGTCCGTTAATACCTTAGTGATGTATAAGAGTGGGGACGGTATCGAAACCGGATGGATCGGACCGGTAATTGCCGGAACCTGCATCTAGGTGGAACTAGACCGGACCGGGACCGGTAGTCCGATATTTTTGTGTGTAGGCCGTCCCGGTCCGCTAGGGAATCGGTACTAAACCGGACCGGACCGGACTAGTAATCGGGATGGGCCGGGTTTTTTTTTTTATAAAAATTAATTAAAATTTAAAGAAATAGTTTTTTATAATTGAATATAATTTATATTATAATAATGATAAATTTAAATTTAATAATATATAACTTTAAAATTTATAAAATTTAAAATTTAAAATTCAAACTTTAAAATTTTGAAATTTTAAAATTCAAACTTTAAAAGTTTGAAAATTTAAATTTCAAACTTTATAAGTTTGAAAATTTAAATTTCAAAGTATAAAGTTATAAAATTTAAATTTCGAACTTTAAAAGTTTGAAAATTTAAATTTCAAAGTATAAAGTTATAAAATTTAAATTTCAAACTTTAAAAGTTTGAAAATTTAAAATTCAAACTTTAAAGTTATAAAATTTAAATTTCAGACTTTAAAAGTTTGAAAATTTAAATTTAAATCTTCTAAAGTTTGAAAATTTAAAATTCAAACATTAAAGTTATAAATCTTAAATTTCAAACTTTAAAGTTAAATTTTAAAATTCAAACTTTAAAGTTATAAGAATAAAAATTCACAATATTAAAAATTAAATTTAATACAACAATAATTAAAAAAAATTAAGGCAATAGCCTATACTTTTATTAATATTTATTTGATATTACAATTTCATCTACAAAAATATTAGTAGAGTATTAAAAGATTTAATATACACAACCACCTTCTAGGAAGGGTTCTGTTTGAATTAAATCTCGAATTATCATACTTTTACTAATAGTCAGTGTCACCATATAGATCCTTTCTTAAATCATTTAACATTTCTATAGTAACATGTTCGGGAATTGGTTGAATAGATAAATCTTCCATTGCTTCAATCCCGTCGTCACTATAATCTTGCATGATTTCATCAACGTCATTTTGAAATTTGGATGGTAGTGGTTCACGACCCAAATTTCTTCTTTCGTCATTAATTCAATCTCTAATAATACCGATATCTCCAAGCTATCTGCTGCTAGTGAATGCCTATGATCTCCGATTTGAAACCTTGCTGCACTAAAGACGCCTTCCGAAGCTACTGACGATGCTTGCATAACTAATATATCTCGAGCCATCGGTTGTAGTTTTGGAAATCCTTTGCCGCGATTTCTCCACCATGCTAGAACATCTTCAGTAGGTTCTGTATTTTGATTAACATATGCATCAAAATCATTTCTATTATTGTGAGAAAGTTCAAGATAAGAATCTAAATAATCATCAATATTACCTTCATTAAGTCTACTCCTAGAACTTTGAGGTTCTAGCTTCAAATTTTATGATATCTTTAACTTGTTGACAACTAGGAATTTCTTCTAATTCACTATCAATATCTAAGTTAAAATATATTTTATCAACCATTTTTGATGCACCTATATCTTTGTAATGAGGGTTTAACAAACACGCGGTTAAATAAATTTGAGGAATAGGAATATAATATTTTTTAAATTTTTCAATCATTTTTTAATAGTTTCTTCAAATCTTGATTTATTTTTAAATTTATATAATTTTGAAGAAATCATACAAATATCAGGCAAAACAGTACAAATTGATGGACTATAAAGTACAGATATTCTTTTGGTAGTTAAGTAAAAAACTTTTAGGAAATCTATAAGTTCATATATGTCACGCCAATCACTATCATCGAGTTCATAAGTGACTATAAGCATTTCATATAAAGTATTCCATCTAGTAGACACTGTTTTTGAAATTTTTCTAGGTGGAAGATTATTTTCAAAACAACGATTTTGAAAATCTCTACGCCTAGACTTAACTTGACATTTATATATAAAATAACATGCATTTTCAACTTTCGTGCAACCATTATCATACATTCGTACACCATCTCTAACAATCAAATTATATATGTGTGCAGTACACCTAATATGATAATCATCACCATAAATAGGACAAAGAGTAGGTTTTAACAATTCAACAGTAACATTATCATTTGAATCATTATCTAAGGTTATACTACTTATTTTATCACATTTTCTATAGCTTTGTAAAATATCTAAAATAGTTTGAGCTATATAAAAGCCGGTTTTTTGCATCTGACAACATTTATAACCTAAATTATTTTTTGCATATACCAATTTTCATCAATTCAATGTGCAGTAACAGTCAAATAATCGTTACTATTTATACTACGACCCATATCAGAAGTAATAACTATTTTACAAGTATTATAATACAATAAACAACGAAGATATTGAAAATGTTGTGCGTGATAATCAAATACAGCGTTTTTATTGTATTTTTAGCAAATCTTTAAAATTTGGGTTATATACAATTTGAATATAATGTATAAAATCAGGAATTTCAGCAAAACTAAATGGAAAACCCACACATCATTTTAGCTAGTTCTTCAAGATCTTTTTCTCTACTAATGGACGGGGTAAACTAGAGACAGATACATTAGAAGGATACCATGTTAGAGCCGTCTACTCCTACATTTTCAGGAAAGGAGGAACCATTCTTTTTAGCTTCCACTACCGCTTTAGCATGCGAAAATTCATTTTTACAACAAGACATTACATGACTACTCAAATGTCTCGTCCTACCAGATTTACCAACAATTTTATGATTTAATCTATGTTTACATTTATTATATATAGCGTGTGTTTTATCTTAGTTTTGTGTAATAAATTGCGAAACAATCGAATTTTAGCACGTTCTACCTTAGGCCTAGGATGTACGGGGGGAACATGGGCTGGACAACGAAAGAAAGCGGGACTAGGAGCGGGACTGAGAGTATTAGTAGCCGTAGGTGGCTCAGTTTCATCATCATCATCATCAAAAGTAGGCGTATTAGTATACTCATCAATGTTTTTATCATTATCATAATCTCGAGGCAATTCCTCATTAAAATTACCAAAGCGACGTTGTAAATGTTCATGATAAGGATCTAATCCTGAATTACTATCAATATTAAAAAAGTATCATTAACATGTGTATAATCATCCGTATTCATTCTTAGTATAGTAGATTTTTTAGTTTTAGATCTAGAAGAACTATCGGTTTTTGGATTATTGAAGGATGTAAAGTTAAACATATTTTGAACATGTTCAATTGCACTTTTTTTACTTTTTTCTTTTTGAACAACATTTTTATCGGAATTCATATTAAAATATTAAACGTGATTATATATGATACGAGAAATGTAATGCAAATAAATAATTAATCACAAAATAAATAAATAAATTTTTCAATATAAATAAAATGTAAAAAGTAGACGTTTATGACCGCCGAAAGCCGAAAGTGGAAAGTTGAAAGTTGAATTTTGAAGCTCCAAATTCAATTCTCAAAGACCAAATAAGGCAAAATCAGAATTTCAACAATTTTAAGAGATTATATATTAGAGAAGTATAAAGTAGAGAGTAGAGAGAATAGAAGATGATTTTGTGATTGAAAAGAATGAAACTTTAGGGGTATTTATAGGTAAAAGAAAGGGTTAAAGTGTAACTTTTAAAACTTTGAGGTATTAAAAAAAGTTAAGGGGGGTAGGTGCTGTAAAGTGCTGAAAAAAGGGGGAAATAGCCGTTAGGGGGGCCTACTAGGTGTTACCCAATGACTATAAACGGACAGAATTTTTTTAAAAAATTTTAATAATTGGACCGGACCATCCCAGTAACGGATCGGGATTTATCGAAACCGAGACAAACCGGTAAATCCCAGTTTCCGTCTCGTTACCTGTCTCAAAACCGGACTGAACCGGTCCATATCGGGATATACCAGAACGGAACCGAACTGGTAACGGACCGGACCGATAACCGATAAATCCCAATTCCGCTGCTAGGCTTGGTGATGTAGCCAGTTAGCCTTGATGTCCAAACCACCTCATTTACAAGGTCAAACGAACCCCATAGTAGGTAAAACTCTCATTTTGCCAATTTTCATATGTTATAGTTCACCATTGTTTTGAGTGATCTGGAATTTCAATGTCATTTTTAGTGAAAAATTATCTTGGACGTCCGTTAAGACCTTAGTTATGGAGCCAGTTGGCCTTGACGGTCAAAACGAACCATTTTCAAGTTCAAACGAGTCCAAGAGCAGATAAACCTCCTATTTTGCCAATTTTTGCTATAGTTCACCATCATTTTAGGTGATCCAGAATTTCGGCGTCCTTTTTGTCGAGATTTTTCATGGATGTCCTTTAAGTCTGAGATATGGAGACAGTTGACCATGACGTCCAAAACATCCATTTACAAGGTTAAACGATTCCCAAAACAAGTAAACCTCCCATTTTGCCGATTTTCTTGTGCTATAGTTCAACATCTTTTTTGGTGATTCAGAATTCCGATGTCATTTTTGCTGATATTTTTCGTGGACGTCATTTAAGACCTTAGAAATGGATTCAGTTGGCGCTGATGGCCAAAATGACACATTTACAAGATCAAACGAGCCTAGAAGAAGGTAAAACCTCCATTTTTCCTATTTTGTGTGCTATAGTCCATGAATTTTTGGTGATCCAGAATTTTGCATTTTTACAAAAAAGTTTCAGGGACATCATTTAATACCTTAATTATGGAGCCAGTTAGCCCTAACCTCCAAACGGCCCATTTACAAGGTCAAAGGAGCTCTAAAGCAGGTAAATCATCCATTCACTATCTTTTTTGGTGATTCGGAATTCCTCCGTCATTTTTGCCAAAAGTTTTCATGCACGTCCGTTAAAATATTAGTTATGGAGCTTGTTGGCCCTAACGGACAAAACGATCCATTTTCAAGGTAAAGCGAGCACCGGAGCAGGTAAACTCACTATTTGACCAATTTTCGTATGTTATAGTTCACCATCATTTTTGGTGATCCAGAATTCCGACGTTCTTTTTGCCAAAATTTTTTGTGGACGTCGTTTCCGACCTTTTCTACGAAGACAGTAGCACCTGACGTCCAAAACGTCCTATTTACAAGATCAAACGAGCCCCAAAGTAAGTAAATCCCCAATTTTACCAATTTTCGTGTGCTATAATTCATCATCTTTTTTGGTGATTTGAAATTTCGTCGTTGTTTTTGTCAAAATTTTATGGGGATGTCCTATAAGACCTTAACTATTGATCCAGTTGTTCCTAACGGTCAAAACGGTCCATTTACAAGGTCAAACGAGCTTTAAAGTAGCTAAACTCCCAATTTTATTGATTTTCGTATTATATAGTCCATGGATTTTGGTGATCCAAAATTCTAGCGTCATTTTACAAAAAAATTTCTTGGACGTCCGTTAAGACTTTAGCTATGGAGCCAGTTAGTCTTGTTGTCAAAAACTAGGGGTAGGCATTCGATATTTCGGTTCGATTCATTTTTTTTTATTTTTTTGGTTTTCGATTCTTGTAAAATGTGTACCAAATAACGAACCAAAATATTTTGGTTCGATTCGGTTTTTATTATCTTGATTCTATTTTAATTAATTCAGTTCGGTTTTGTTATTTCGATTTTTTAATGGACTTGCTTAGTGGGCTTATTAAAATTTACAATTTTTTTCTTTGATTTTTTGATTTAATGGGCTAAAAATAGTTACATCAAAGAAGTGCATTGTAATTACATGAAAGAAGTGCATTACTACCAAAATATCAATATGCCATTAGGCATTAACATAACAAATTTTAAATTCACAATGTCACTGCAACACTCAAATTTTAAATTAACAATGTCATTAAAACAAAAGTGCATTGTAGTTAATGTCTTCACAAATACAATATAATAACAATCTAACAAATAACAATAATGTTTTCAATGAGAGTTGAGACCACTTTCAAGTTTCAACTTTTTAGTGCCAACATAACAAGCAATAATGAGCAACAAACAATGTATTTTAAACTTCTTGCCTTATTCCATGAGATCAGTTTCAATTCAAATGTTAACAATAACAAACAACAATAATGAGTTTTCTTGACTTTCTTCCATGAGACCACTTTCAACTTTCAAGCCACATGTGCCAACAAAAATACTAACAAAATTTAGTACTTTACGTCTTTCTTCATTGTCTTGACTCTTGACTCTTGGACCTTTTAAAATAAAATCAAATGTTAGAATACTACTTTTAAGATTAAAAAGTGATATGATTAAATAAATGACGTATTGAACTCACCGCTTGCAAGTTCATCATAGATCAACAATGGAAGAGTTTCTTCCACTATTTGCCATCTCTATAAATAAGAAAAACAAACATGTCATACGAATACAACATAATAAGTATTTTATTTTTCCAAAAATAAATAAAAAATGAAGTCTTACCAAGGTCAATTTTTTCAAGAAACTCCAAACTTTCTTTAACATAAATAGGCTTAGTTTCTTGTCTAAGCCAATCTTGGACACATATAAGACATTGCACACATTTGGGAGTCAATGAACTTCTAAAGGGATCAAGAATACGATCACCGGTGCTAAATGCACATTCCAATGTCACACTCGACATTAGAATAGCCAATACATCTCGAGCCAACCGTGAAAGTATAGGAAATCTAGGAGAACTAACTTTCCACCAAATCAAAATATCAAATTCAGACTCTTGGTCTTCAAGAAGATATTAGCCAACTCAAATTTCACACTTACACTTCCAAAATCTTGCTTTTGTTTCTTCATGTGCAAATTAGTTCTCAAAGAATTTTTGGACACATTTTGAGAAAGACCACAAGCAGAAGAATTAGATGAGTCAGATGAAGATGGTTGATTTTTAGAACCTTTTCCATGCTTAATTACATATATCGCAAAAAAATCCATCAAGTTAGCCTCTACTTTCTTATTCACTACATTTCCCGTTTCTTCCCCACGTAATTCTTCAAGAGCAAAACTAACATATACAAATTTATTGCGAGGATCCAAAACAGAAGCAATAAATATCATTTTGTTCATCTTTTCAGGAGTACCCCAATATTTCTTGGTTTTCTTTCATTCCCGAAGCCATTTTACTCAAATTAAGATCATCACTTGCCATACATGATTTCAAATAAGCATCAAGTTCACATATGTCCTCAAAATGAACATTACAAGTAACATACCGTGAACCTGAAACTTTCAAATTGAGCTCATAAAATTTTTCAAGAAATTTTGTGACATTCCTCACATTAGCCCGATCTTCATATAGAATTGAACCTGCGATACTTCCATCTTCACAAACATCAGTAGTAAGAAAAAAATTAAAATTACCATCATAAAAATCAAACCTCTCAAAAGCCTTCTCAAACTTTTCTATTGTGTCCAACATCAAATAGGTGGAATTCCACCTAGTAGGCACATCTAAAGACAACAACTTATCACATTCTATCTTTTGCATTTCAACACATTTCAAGAAGTTTCTTGTCCTTGAAGAAGATGATCCAACATATTTCACCATTTGTTCCACCTGTTTGATAAAAGGACCAATTTCTTTCAAACCATCTTGCACAATTAGATTAAGTATATGAGTCATACATCTCACATGAAGATGCTTACCTTCAATCATATTAATTCCCCACATATCCAATTTTTTGGAGAACTCTAAAACTGCCATATCATTTGAAGAGACATTAGCAACCGTAACAGTAAAGACATTATCCAACTTCCAATGAAGTAAACAATTACTAATAGACTCAGCCAAATGCACCTTTATGACTAGCGATAGGACAAAAATTCAATATTTTTTTTTATGAAGCACCCAATCCCTATCAATAAAGTGAGCAATCAAACACATATAGTTGATTCTTTGTACCGAAGTCCATGTCTGTTGTGAGACAAATTCTTGGTTGTATTTCTCATAAAGATTGTTTCAAATTTATTCTCAATTCACCATAAACACCATAACAATCCCTTATTATGGTTCTATGAGAAGGAATATGAAACAAAGGTTGAACTTTACTAATAACTTCTTAAAGCCTTCTTTTTCAACAAAACTAAAAGGTAGTTCATCCAAAATTGTCATCTCAACTAAAGCTCTCCTACATACCTCTTGCTCAAATTTCCAAGTCTCTAAACTGTTAGTTTGAATATTTAAGAATTTTTGAATACCAGGTGCAATAGTCGGGGGCTTATACAATTTAGACCGATAATTCAAATGTTGTTTTAGTCCACTTGTTCCATTTCTAGTTGTATTTGCAGCATAGTATTGTTAACAATGTAAACACTTTGCTTTAACTAATACACCATTTTCAGAAATCTTTTCAAAGTGTTGCCAAAAAGGAGATCTAGGATCTATTTCTTTTCTTTTTTTGTTAGCTCGGTGCCAATTGACGTATCATTGCTATTAATAGGTGTATTATACGTAGAATCAGCCATACTTATTCGATTTTGATCAGCCACACCCATATTTAATTGATTTTGTTCAGCCATCTGTATAAAAAAAATTATTTCACAATAAATTCACACACTAACTAGTAACAAAAGCAAAAATCATAAAGAAAAATAAATGAACGAAGAAATTTATTTTTAAACTTGTTAACTTAAAAAAATGAAAGAAGAAAAACAAATCTGATGTAGATTGGTGATCGCCGACTCGCTGCCCGTCGGAACTCGGAAGTCTGTTGCCGCCTGTGCAGCTGGTCTAATGGAAGAATGAAGATTGAAGATGAATAATTTTCAGTTTTTGGTCTTTCACTCTTTTGAATAGGGTATTAGGGTGTCTAGGTCTAGCCGTCTAGGTCACTAGGTGTGGGGTTTCTATAAAGTATAAAAGTTAAAAAGTATAAAATACTCTTTTACTTTTTAGTTTTTTTGAAAAAAATTATTTAACATAAATAATTAATATAATATAAATATATGTTATAATATAATATATTTTTGATTTAAATCGAAATACCAAAAACAAAAAATTACGTATCAAAAACTGAATTAAAATACCAAAAAATACAAAAATGTACACGAATACCGAACCAAAAACCGAAATACCAAAAAAATTTGGTTCAGTTCGGTGTTTCGGTTTTCCGGTGTTTATGTCCACCCCTATAAAAAAAATGACCTATTTACAATGTCAAATGAGTCCAAAGCAGGTTAACCACTTATTTTACTAATTTTCATGTGCTATAGTTGACTATCTTTTTTGGTGATCCGGATTCCAACGTCATTTTTGCCAAAAAAAATTTCATGGATGTCCGTTAAGACCTTATCTATGGAGCTATTTAGCCTTTCCATCCAAATCGACTCATTTACATTGTCAAACGAGCCCAAAGCAGGTAAAGCTATCATTTTGCCGATTTTTGTTTGCTATAGTTCACAATCTATTTTTGTGATCCAAAATTCTGACGTACTTTTTGCAAAAAAAAAATTTGTGGACCTCCTTTAAGACCTTAGTTATGGAGACTGTTGGCCCTGAAGTTCAAAACAACTCATATACAAGGTTAAACGAACCCTAAAGTACGTAAACCCCCTATTTTGCTGATTTTCGTGTGCAATAGTTCACCATCTTTTTTGATGATCCGAAATTCCAACGTCGTTTTCGCTAAATTTTTTCATGGACGTCATTTAAAACCTTAGCTATGGAGCCAGTAGGCCCTAGAGGCGAAAACGGTCCATTTACAAGGTCAAACGAGCATTAAAGCAGGTAAATCATAGATTTTTGATGATGCAGAATTCCGACGTCATTTTTACAAAAAATTTTATGGATATCCGTTAAGACCTTAACTATGGAACTAGTTAGCCCTGACGTCCAAAACAACCCATTTACAAGGTCAAATGAGTCCCAAAGTAGGTAAACCCCGACTATGTCAATTTTCATGTGATATAGTTCACCATCTTTTTTAGTGATCCGAAATTCTGAATTTATTTTTACAAAAACTTTAAATGGACGTCCGTTAATACCTCATCTATGGAGCCAGTTGACCTTTACGTCTAAAACGACCCATTTTCACGGTCAAACGAGCCCCAGAGCAGGTAAACCCCTCATTTTGCTGATTTTTTGTGCTATAGTTCTCCATTTTTTTTAGGTTATCCGGAATTCTGGCGTCTTTTTGGCTGAAATTTTTCATAGACGTCCTTTAAGACCTTAGTTATGGAGACTATTGTCCCTGACATCCAAAACGACCAATTCACAAGATCAAACGAGCTTCAAAGCAGGTAAACCTCCTATTTTTTTCGATTTCCATGTTCTATATATCACTATCTTTCTTGGTGATCCGGAATTTGGGCGTCCTTTTTGTCAAAACTTTTCGTAGATGTCCTTTAAGATCTTAGCTATGGAGACAGTTGGCCCTGACGTCGAAAACAACCCATTTACAAGGTCAAACAAGCCCCAAAGCAGGTAAACCCTCCCCCTCCACCCCCCCCCCCCATTTTTGCCGATTTTCGTATGTTTTAGTTCACTATCTTTTTTTTATAAGGAATTCTGACGTCGTTTTTATCAAAAATTTTCGTTGACGTCCTTTAAGGCCTTATCTAAGGAGTCAATTGGCCCCCATTTGACTTTGTATTAAAATGGACATTCACTTATGTACCAAAATGGTATTTCCAACTCCAAACCCATTTTGTTTGATCAAATATTTTTCACATGCCCCTTAAGGGAACACAAATCCTTACGCAAAATTGGAGGAAATTTAAAATTGAACGAAATATACGTTATTTCTCATAAAATCGATCATCTAGCATTAAAATTGACATCCACATACACATTGCTAAGCTATTTCGAACTCAACAATCCATTTTGTTTTATCAAATTCTTAGCAATAAAGAATTACAATTTCTTCAAAATTGTGGAAAATTTAAAATTGATGGGTTGAAAAACATATTTTCAAAAAATCGACTGGGTCAAACCACCTTTTGGCGTTGGTTGCATAGATCTCAAAAAAATACCCAATTTTTTTTAAAAAATATTCTGAAAAGGACATCCGAGGCCAAAGTTATGACCGTTTGAAGTTTCGCCAATTTAAAATTACTTTTTCAAGTTTCAATCTCTAATTTGGTGAAACTTCAAACGATCATAACTTTGGCCTCGAATGTCCTTTTCGGACGATGTTTTTTTTTTTAATGTAGGTATTTTTTTGAGATCTATCTGGTAAACTCCATAATTTGCTTTGATTTTTAATATGATTATATTTTTATTTAATACACATGCCTTTTCTATGGTTGATCTGACCTATGGAGAACTCGCAAGGTTTATGTACTTGGCATGGATGATCTCCAGGTGATAGTGCGAATGATCTCAATGCACTTTGCAATAATATCATTTCCTTGATGCATGTCATGACCGCCAACATATGGTATAGATATCAATCAGAAAATCAACGCATGGCTAGTGGCGGATTCAGGATTTTCAATAAGGAGGTTCAATATTCGTAGAAATAAATACAGGGAGTAGCCGAAGGGGGTTCGACATCTACTATATATACATAAAATATTATTTTAACCATGTATAAATAGTATAATTTTCCGTCGAAGGGGGTTTGGATGAACCCCCTTGCACCAAGGTGGCTCCGCCCCTGCGCATGGCATATATATCTATAATAAGTTATTTCAAGCAATCATGCAATTAAATCACCCTTGTCTCGACTCATAGGCGTACCCAAAATTTCGAAAGAATGGATGCACTATTATATATAATCTAGAGAGGGGGGCATGGGTTTACATGAACCCACGGAACCCCCTCTAGATACGCCTCTGAAGCCATTGAACAAGAAGATGAAGAGACTTGTTTTGTTGCTCACAGTCACCACACCCCTACTGTTGCTCACATTTCATTCTCCCACATCAATTTTATCTCAATTCATTTATTTTTGTTTGTTCCTCAAATAATTGGGCCTAGAGTTTTTCTCACTAAAAGAGAGAAAAAAAAACGAAAATGGATTAGATATACTTTACTATCTTATATAATTTATCACTTATATTTTCAAAATATTACATATTTTAATATTAATTAAGTTTCTTCTACTATATATTGAAAAAAAAATTGAAAAGTAATTTGCTTATCTTGTTTGGATGATTGTTATGTGTTGATTTTTTTTATATGGTTACTTGAATTCAATTGTGTTGTATGTTAAATCTACCATTAAGTAATTAAAAAAAAATTATTTTATGTAAAGATTGATTTGATGTATTGCACATTACCTTGTTAATTTTTTGTTCTCATTTTATCTTTATTTATTATTTAATAATTATATTTCATTATTTTACCTATCCTTTTCTTGTAGCTCTGCCTCACTCCTTACTTTTCTTGTAGAGTTATCATTTGAATTATAAATCCGTGACATTATATAACTATGGAGAATGATACAATCTATCTAAACATTATATTCATTCAAAACAACACAGTACGACATATTATGAAATAATACGCAACCATGTTCAATATGGTTACAACAATAGTTAGTTTTGAAATCAAAAGATGGATATGCAGGAAGCTGTTGCTATTACAACTACTATCCAAGAGGAGATATTTCAGCGATGGGAATTGTAAGGTGAATTGTAGAGAGGTACAAAGGTTTCAATTGTAGTTATTGTTGCATTATTCAAGAACTATAGCACGTATAAAATAAAAATTTTGTATTTCCCGCATTGGGCCTCGTTTGAACTTGAAAATATGGACGTTTGACCCACACATACCATTAATAAGATCACCAACATACACCTCTAATCATTGGTTTTTTTTAGTGATACTATATATAGTATTAGAACAAAAAACTACCTAAATACCTTGTGGGACTATTATAGATAACGCATTGAAAAATATGCAGTAACCTTCAACACTAATAGATTAATTATTGCAAATTCATTTTAGAACATAATAAGTAAAAGAAATGAACATATAGAAGGATGTACAAAGTGTAATTAATTGATTTAGCAAACTTATAAGCAACATTCAAAGGAACAACAATCATACAAGTCACTCCCCTCTTTGTGAGCACATTCAAGGCAATTAAAGAAGCAATATGGTGTACAATCTCCTGCATTTCCAATTTTGCAACAAATTGCAAGGAATAAAATCATCACCAAAAACATTATTAACCCTAATTGATTGCTCATTTTATTTGCCATTTCTTCGTCTCAATTCTTGAACATTGTATATATTCCCTACCTCACCATTTATACACGAAGAAATGCATCCTTTCACCTACCAATATATTAAAAAATAAATAAATAGATTCTTGACATAATTCATAGCACGTTGTTCATAATTATTATAAAGAATAGACTCAATCATACATAATTTTATAGTATATAAGGAATTATTCCAGATGTATTTTATTTTTTTAGTGCAACTTGCAAGTATTAAATAGAATTTTAAATACTCTTCCATCCAAAAATATAGGTATATATAAATACAATATGTCCCTACCTTCTTCTCTAAGGATGTTTCCTTTCTCGTTCGAGACTTAATTACTTGCCTTAGATATTGTTTTTATGACAAGGGAAACTCGCAGCAGCTATCCTTTGGGTATGTAGACATAGGATTAAAACCCCGCTCCTATACAATAGCTCGCAAACCACATAGGAGAGGTACTAGGCAAGCCTAGTGCAACGAGTTCGACCCAGAAGGCAAATCCCTTGCAAGGGGCTTCAAACTTAAGACTTCCAGCATGAAAGTCCCAAGACCAAACCATTAGTATCTCGATATTTATGGATAGTAAACGAAAGAATAATAGTAATATTACAACTAACAAGCAAGCATTTGAAAAAAGGCTAAGTCAAAAAACATCCAAGTCTTCTCTGAATCTATGAAACACAACCTTATACTAGTGGTTGAACATTCTATTCTGCTAGCTAAAAGATGAATGGAGATCAAACAGGATCGCGGTCTAAGTAATACACAACCTCTGCTCATGTTTCAAATGAACACTTTGAAGGTCAAGCAGGATTGTGATATGGATATTAATCTACATTATCACAACTTCTCCTCCACAAGATGCCAGCTGAAAATTTGTGCGGCTATCGACTTGTACACCGTTTGTCCCTAAATAGAGTTAAAATACATGAATTTGGATCAAATAGATTTTAGCGATACACTAGACAAACAGGATAGTAAACCTAGTGGAGGTGAGCCACTTCCCTTAATTAAAGGTTGCTTAGTAGAAGAAAAATATTTTTCAAAAATTATTTTTCATATATTCACTAAGAATTGAAAAGTAAAAAATATCAGAAAGGTTAATAATGTAGCTGTAAAAAAAAAATTTAGAATTTTTCCTTTCACACCCACAATTAAGGTCACAAACCAAACCTATATCACAAAGAATGACCTGGTTTGAGTAGGTACCAAGTTTAAAAAAAATAAAGATTACTTTTGAATCTTGTGCTTCTAGATTAAAGTTATGTCAAATGCATGTATAAAATTGTCTTTAATCTTGTGGTATTAAACATACCACGTGGAAAGTTGAAATTAAAATGTTATAAAAAAAAAAGGACAAATATACCCCTGAAGTATCATAAATGGTATGCAGATATCCTCCGTCATACTTTAAGGACATTGGTGCTTCTATCGTCCAAAAACTAAAACATATATACCCTTCATACTAACGAACATACATGTGTCATAATCTTATCCACTGATCCAACATCAGATCGATGGACAAGATTATGTCACGTGTCCCTATTTAGTCTTCCGTTAGAATGAAGGGCATATACACTCTAGTTTTTGAATGGCAAGGGCACCAATGTCCCTAAAGTATGACGAAGGGTATCTGCATATCATTTGTGATTGTTCGGGGGTATATTTTCCTTTTTCCCAAAAAAGAAAGAGGTCACTCCTCTTTTACAGACTAAAAAGGAAAGGAGATCATTCTTTTTTAAACGGAGGGAGTATTAACTTCCTATAAATATAATGTAAATGTATATATGTCTTTCAGTTCACATTAATTGTTAATTTTAATCGTATGTATATTATTACGTAAGTAGAAAAAAATAGTCTTAATTAGGGGTGTCAAAAGTGAACCCAAACATAATTAATCCGTCCAGAATTTTAAGGGTTGAGCTCAAGATGATTTGAATTGGGTTCATTCTCAACTCATTCCAAGCTTAATCCATTTGAAGAGAATTCTCAATTGAGCCCAATTCAATCTTCAATTTCAACCCGTTTTAAAATTTTTTATTAAGATATGTTCCTATATTGAAGGTATGAATTATTATCTATTTAACATCTTTTAGGATTTATCTATCCATTTGTTACTTTTTTAACAAAAAATTCTTGAGCAGGAATCCAAATTGTGATTATAAAAGTTAAATATCAATATGTTAAATTATTGAGATTAATCGGGTCAACTTGGCGGGTCAAGACCCAACCCGATTTCTATTAAATCTATTTTAATATTTTTAATTTTAATCCAGCCCGTCCATTTGACACCCCTAGTCTTAATTAAGATATTGTAGTTGGTGTTTGTTGTGTCATAAATGACTTACTCAATCTTAAAATTCATACGTCTTCATGCAATACATTTCAAGCTAGTTATAAATATACTAAATACCAGTTTAGTTAAATTTTAATAATTCTTACAAACATGATAGAAATTATAAACCATCCAAATTAAAACAATGTCGTAATATTTTATTTTAATAATGAATGACTATATTAAATGATATACATTGTGGTTTATTATTGATGTTATTTTCTTTTTACTATAAGGAATAGCTTACACCAAACTATAATTAATTTGATATCAATTATAAATCATAGACTTAAAACAATGTTTATCTATTTTAGTTAAAAAATAAATGAGATCATTTGGTGTCCATTTTTTTTAAAAAAAAATTATTACTCCTATAATGAATAACTAACACCAAACTATAATCAATTTGATACCAATTATAAATCATTAGACTTAATATAGTGTTTATCTATTTAGAAAAAAATAAATATACTAAATAGTGTACATTATATTGTGGGTATTGGTGTCCAGCCTTTTTTTAACCATATAATGAATAACTTACACCAATAACTAAACTATAATCAATTTGATATCAATTATAAATCGAACGTTATAAAGTTGGTTTTTGTTATATGTTACAACATAATTTTATAAACTATATATCAATATTTTATAATTATTAAATTAGTAAATAACTACTATATCAATATAAAAGAACAATTAACCTGTGTTGTTAAAGACTTTATTCGTATAAAAAATAATTTACAATGTGTTTTATCGGTAGGTATTGCTTTACAAACAACCAACACCAACATACCAAATATTTCCACCAAAATACAAACACAAAATATGATGTTACATAAATAAACAACTCATTCAACTGATATTGTTTTTATTAATTTAAAGTAATAAATATATATTTATTAACCTTACCTTCTTTAAAAAAAATAAAGAATTATGGTGCTTTCTTTTATTATATATATATTTACAAGGATTCTACTGATATGTTTGAAAAAGAAAAAAATATTATTATATAGGGGTTATTTTGTTCTTAAATTATATATTTATAATTTTTCCATTTTTAAAAAATTGAATACAAGTAAATAAGATATTTATTTTATCAGAGGCCATATTAGAAATGGAGAGAATAATTCTTTTAATTAATTCTTGATACAAATATTGTTTGCCGAGTTAATTAAGTAATTAATGAAAATTCCTATAGTCTTATTTTACCAAATTAACTACAAAGGAAAACTTTCAAACTTACACATCTCACATACGTAAAAGCAAAGAAATTAATACCCTCTTGATTCATACGATAAAAGAATTAGTATGAACTATTAAAACGTATATAGAAAAAAATTATCGTAATTCAATAATTCAAAATTTTCTTTTTGAGTACCACCTTAAAATTTCATTCTATATATACATCCCTGTTAAAGAATGACAAAAAGTCGCAATCAGTAATTAATGAGTTTAGTGGACTTCTTATAATGATTGGACAATCATCCTCTCTTTGAGCTATCTTTTGGAGTGTGAGTTAGGTTTAAGATCTAATTTAACATGATATAACTAGGCTCAAGACCTAATTTAACATAGTATAGTTGAGACCAAGACCTAATTTCACATGGTATCAGAGTAGAGTCCGTCTAACCCGTTGTTGGGGCCCCCAAAAATCAAAATTGCCCACGCACCAGATGTTAAACACTGAGCGTGAGATTGGGGTGTTAAAGAATGACAAAAGTTCCACATCGATGATTAATGAGATGGGTGGACTCCTCATAAGGCTTGGACAATCCTCCTCCGTTTGAGCTAACTTTTGGGATGTGAGTTAGGTCTAAGACCTAATTTAACAACCCCTTACATATGATCCACTCTCCCTTGATCTCTTGTTTAAATTTAGCATTTAAACTTAAGATAAAGATCGATACTAAAAATTCTCCATTTGTTGAATTTTGCATTTCTCCATGCCTATATATACCCTTACGTAATTCCCTATCAATTATTCTTCAAATAAAAGAAAAACATAAACCCTATTAGAAAATTTTCAAGAAAATAATGTTCCCAATGGCTTATTCTCCTAATTCCAAAACCCTTCATTATTTTTCCTCATGGAAATTCATATGCTTGATTCTCACACTATCTCTTGTTCTTGACCATGGACATGGTACTACATGCCCACCTACGCCGTCACGTATGCCGAGGCGTTTGAAAGGGGAAGCTTCTAGAATGTTCTCAGAACTTTCTGATGAAAAGAAAGAGTTTCTCAACAGTACCAATAATCGGTTCCATATGCTACCAAAAGGGGTTCCTATTCCTCCTTCTGCACCATCAAAAAGGTGCAATTAATATGTTAACTCTTATGCTTACAGAAATCTTAGCATTTCGGTTGGTTATAATAGCTATTTGAACTTATACCTCGTTCGTAAAGAAACGATTTCATATGTTATATATAGTTATCGAACAAAAAGAAGTTATCTTGTACTTTCAAGTTGTATTCAATTTATATTATATGCATATGAACTTTAAATTAATACCATAAAACTCTTTTGGTTATCATTTATTTTCCTCCTGATTTTTTTTCCAATAGCCATATGCAAGATGTTTACATTAATAAAGTAAAAATATATATTAATCAATCACGATCATGTAATAATTAAATATATTAAAATACATTTAAATGTAAAAGTCTGGTATGAGTGAATTTATGTATGTGTTGGAGGAAAAATAAACTGCCAATGGAAGAAAGATTTTGTTCGGAAAACGCGAACAAGCAAAAAAATATATATGTTAAAAGTAATGGAAATAAAATGGGAAATCATGATATCAAAATTTTTAAGTGGAAACCTTTCTAAATAAGGGAAAACCACGGACCAAGAGAAGCAACTGATATTACTATAGTAAGAATTTTACATTGTATAGTCACGAATACAATACTCAAAGTGACTACTACACACTCAAAAAGAACAACACTCTTTTGATTTTCACCTTACTAAAATATCGCTCACACTCTATTTTTCTTATATAATCTATGAAATACCTCACTTTGCTCTCAAAATGATTTTTTTCTCTCTAACTTGGTGTGTTCTATAAATGAGCAAGAATGCTCTATTATTTATAGGAGAAAATCATGTTATGGCACTGATGACATAGGTTAATGTAGCAAGGTCAAAAGGGTTGCAAATCTTACCAGTTTATCAACCACCAAATCTTTTATTTTCAACTCTTATCACTATTCCTTTTTAACAAATACTTGTAGAAATTGAAAAGCAAAAGCTGACCAAAACTCCACAAATCTCCCCCTCTAATCTCATTCACTAGAAGGAGGTATCTTCATTTTCTTTATAGAGTGCTAATACCTACAAGTTGTTTGCATAACTCAAACTTGTCTTTCGGTATCGTCTTGGTTAGCATAACTACAGGATTTTCACTTGTTTTAGATCTTTTGACGTGAAATGATTCACTCTCCACTTACTCACGAATCTAATGATATCTGACGTTGATGTGTCTTGTTCTTTGCCTGGTACATGAAGTTCTTACTCAAGTCTATTGCACTATGGCTGTCACAATACACAATATACTCCATCTGATGCAAACAAGCTCTTAAAGAAATCGCTTGAGCCATAGCATCTCCTTGCCAGCTTCAGTAGCCGCAATATACTCAGCTTTAGTTGTAGATAGTGCTACACACTTCTGCAATTCTGACTGTCATGATATAGCTCCCTCTGAAACATTAAACAAATATCCAATGTGGATTATCTGTTATCAAGGTCACTTTCTATATCAGCATCTGTATAACCTTTCAAGATTGGATTTGATGCTCCAAAACACAAGCATTCATCTTAGCTTCCTCTAAGACACATGAGTATCCACAACCTAACTTCCCAATTCCCTTTTCTCTAATTTTTGAGAAATTTGCTGACAACATCAATTGCGTGAGAAATATCAGGTCTAGTGCACACCATTGCATACATTAGACTTCCAGCGACAGAGAAATATGAAATTTTGGCCATGCTCTCTTTTTCCTCCCTAGCTGTACGACACATCTTCTTGCTCAACTTCATATGACAAGCAAGAGGTGTACTAACAGACTTAACATTCTTCATGTTGAAGCGCTCTAGTACACGTTTAATGTACTTCTTTTGGGACGAATAAATCTTTCTTTCATCTTCTCATGCCCAAAATTTGCTTGGCATAACCCAAGTCTTTCATAGAAAAAGACTTAGACACCTCTTTCTTCAGCTCGTCAATCTTGAAAGTATTCTTGCCCACAATTAACATATCATCAACATACAGGAAAAGGATGATAAAATTATTTGTCAGATAATTTTTATACAAATACACAATGATCTGATGAAGTCTTCTTATGACCATGTTCCCCATAACAGATTCAAACTTCTTGTATCATTGTCTAGGAGCTTGTTTTAGGCCATAAAGATTTTTTGTTTGAGTTTTCACACAAAACTTTCTTTACCTTCTACTTTGAAACCCTCAGGTTATTCCATATAAATTTCTTCTTTTCAAACTTCTATTTCTACGACATCAAGAATATGAGAAGATATTCAAATCAAATATGGCAAATAATAGTGTTTTTTTAATAACACTAACAAAAATTCTAGTGTTATTAGTATTTATCTAGCATATTAGATACTCGAGCGAGATAAAAGAATGACAAACAAAATTGGAGGGAGGCGAGGACATGATATTTGTCTTACATCCTAGATACACGTGAATCTACTTGGATAAACTGAATCTAAAACAGATTAAACTAATTTTGAGTCCATATATTTTGTGATACGTGTATCTGAACGTACCAAAATCTGGTAAGATTCATAATATTAAAGCATATCGTGTATTTAAGTAATTAGATTACATACTAATGATATTATTGTAAGTTATCCTTAAATAAAAAGTTTTGGCCCATGGGTCAACCCCAACCCTGCTCCGATTGATCAAGCCTCAAGGGCCAAGGGCTTTTATGGGTCGGACTTATAAGCCCTAGTGTTAAAGACACTTGAAAAATCCTATCATAACCCTACCAATAGCGGGTTAAGTTGGGCCGGCCCCATAGGCTAACCCATTTTAACAAATCTACTTATCAATATTCCTTTTTAACAATTACTTGTAACAATTGAATAGCAAAATTCGGGGGGAAAAAAAGGATAGACTCCACAGATTTTGGCTGGTAATCAATAAGTTTGCTAAATACAACTTGTAAAAAGTATTGTAAGTAAACCTAATTTACAAAATTCAAATTTTCTTATTGCAGTGAAAGAAAAAATTGTGTAATTAATTTTCCTATAACAATATGACCTTCGAAAGTATTAATTAAACTGCAAGCATATATAGAGATAAAAAAAAAAAAAAAAAGCATAAACCCACAAAAAGAGGATCACATGTACAACATCCAACCATACACGGCAAATGCGACGTAATTATATTTATTGTTAGATATATATAATTACATATATATCTTCTACCATTGGAGGAGCTCATTGGGATTTTTAAGCCATTTACGTAGGCTTTATCGAGATCAAAAGCAAATTGTGCAAAGGTTTATAATTTTGAAATTCGCTAGTTCTAATTTTGATTGGGAAAGGGTTTGATATATATTTTAATTTTTATTATCTAGAGTTGATATATCCGCCGTTAGGAAAGTAATTCCTATATATCTCTATTGTTATACAAATAGCTGATATATACCTTTTTCCTCTAATGAAAGTAAAAAAGATAATTTTAATTTAATTTTTTTAATTATGTTTTTGAATAAAATATAATTCATATAGGGTATATTTGACCTTCTACGTATTTTTCTTTGAACTTTTTTGTTTCAACTACTAATTTAAATTTGTTGTTTTGATGATCAAATTTATTTATGTTTCACTAATTTTCTTGTAAATTTTACTATAGATACCCCTTTTTGAATTTAATTTTACAACTACAAAAAACTAAATTATCATATAGCCGCAAAAAAATTGAAGAATGAAAAAAAAAATAAGAAACTCCAATAATGATAATTAATGAAGTCAAAAAATAATTTTTGTATGAAAATATTAAAATACACCTTGAACTATGCTAGAAGTTTTATAT
>NC_028643.1:68415854-68448348 GCF_001406875.1 Solanum pennellii | reverse complement strand
TATATATATGTATACCGCACATGATTTTTTTTTTAAAATTTTAAAGTTAGAAAATAAATTTGAAACTAATTCTTTAAATGAAGGGCATATGTAAGTCATTTGTACAATAATTAAGATTAATGACGTGGTCGAATTATAATTGGTCAAAAATGGTTTTGCAAAACCACCATTAAAAAATAATGACATGAAATGAGTCTTTTCTTTAACGATAATGGCATAAAAGAGTCAAACTTTTAACTGATGACATTAATGAGTCTTCTGAAAGTTCGATGACATATTTGAGCCTTTTCCCATAAAGATATCTATATGTAAATCACTTTCATAACGAGGGGTATAGACAAAGTTAAGAAGTATATCAGACCTTTTTCTCAATTTTGATTTACAAACCACTTGAAAGGAAGCGTACATACAATCTTTCTAGCAAATTAATCATTTCATTTAGTTTAATTTCAATGTACTATATGTTGTTCTGACTCTTCAAAAACTCTGGGCCAGATTGTTGAAATATTGACCCTCAGATTTGCCTAAGGAACAAGTATATTCTATATGTTCCTTTTCAGATTACAACAGTTACGTTTTGTAAATCAAATAAAATAATGACACTATTTTTCGCGGAAAATCCTGGCTCATAAAGGGTGAAAAATCACGGCCTACACATCTATAGGATTTAACTCATTTTCATTTAACTCTGAACCTCAACAACATATGACAAACCTATGTAACCTAAGGAATTATAAACTCTAATTCCTAACTAAGAAATTATAAATTCTAATCCCTAACTACCCAAGATTTAAAAAAAAAAGCAGGTTTAAGTCTTCTACCATCCATTCAAGTTTCTCAAACTTGTTAGACGAATCCTACACACACACTTGATTGTAATCAAAACACTTAATTACAATCTGACAATTTTTTCCTCACAAACTGGCAACACTCCCCAACTAAATCTCAAAACTCTCTCAAACTCTTGATCGTATTTTGATTTGCTTTCTATGGAAGTGCACAATTTTCTCCAGCGAAACTATCGCCCTATTTATAAATTTGGATTTGAATCCAAAACTTATTTCAACTAGAAATCCTACTTGTACTTTGCTTCCTTTTTCTCTTTAAACTTAGAAGCTCACACGTAGGATACCAACTTCTTGTGGAACTCCTAGTTCAACTCAAACTTCTCTTCAATTTTCTTTCTTGACTTCACTTTGATTTATTTCCTTCTTGAACTCTTTATTTACGCCCTTTATTTAATTCTTTGATCATACTTCCTACTTCTCTTAGAATTTATACTTATGTTTACACTTTGACTTATTATGCACTCCTTTGTCCTCGTAGAACTCCTTTATAAAAAGGAAACTTTCTGCACTAGTTGCTTGTCGAAAAAGCAATCCTCCCATTGCTTAATAACTTATAATTTGCATGGTTGACGTTTCCTTATCTCAGTCAAATTCGGTCTGAAAGGACCATGTCGACACAACCGTTCTTCTATTCATCAAGCATCAAAATCTTTCTCGATCAAACACAAGTCCTCAAAAATAATGCATTTTAGGAGGATCAACACTGGTGTGGTAATAAGTAGTGTCTAAGCAACATAGAAGTATGCTTCTAAAACTCCTACAACTACAGATGAAAGATGGTAAGAAAAAAAGAATACAAAGCAACTTATTTTCAAAATGCCATATTCTACTACAGTATTTGAACATATAAAATCACTCCGATGCCATCTAGCGTTTGTCTTTTCTTTTGAATTTAATGGAGCTATTACCTTGACTAATTCTAAGCTCAAAAAGCAGCATTTTGCTTCCTGAGCAGGAAATGCACAAGTTCGCTTTTCTGCTGATTAACCTATTCGAACTTCTTTAGCCTGAATTTGCTCGTGGGGAATCTGCTGAGGACGCGATGATCCAGCTTTTGGTAATGGCATTGAAACTTTTCGAGAGCATTATATACGAAGCCATCAACTTGATCATCATATTTTTCATACAGCACGGGAAGCACATGTGCAGCAACAAAGCCTGAGACAATCAATATCACAAGCATATTCAAAATTAAAACTTTCTGGATCTTGACGTGACTTCTGGAGAAAGGTATGAATATTCTTAATATAAAACCTTGAAAGAATTCAGAATAAATGCATAATCTATAGCTGCACAAGCAATCCATATTATGGCAAAAAAACTTACCAATGTACAGAACAGTTAAAGAATTGCACCAGCTTCCAATAATAGCAGCAACCAACAAGCTCGCCACAACCTAGAACAAATCCCATGACGTTAATTAAGTAGTCATCAGAAAAGGCTCAGGATTAGATGATTTCATGAACTCATATTTCAAGAACCAGGTGCTTAAAGGTCAAAGCATCCCGAGAAGAAACTCCAATATGAACAAAAGAATGGTATCTTCTTTGGTTGACTATGTTATCCACTAAATATACCAACCATTTAACGATAGGACATCAGAGCAATACAGATCGTGCTCATAACAATTAATAAAGAATAAAATTGTTTGCAAAAATTCAGCAAAGTGATGCAGATTCTTGAAACTGACTTGAAGGGAAAGAGAAATTTGCTTGTATTCTTTCTGGTATCTTTTACAGCGTAAATGTTGTGCTTCTTGCATTCCTTTTCACTAAGGGGTCGTTTGGTAGAGTGTATTAGCAGAAATAACACATGCATTAACTTTGTGTATTAGTTATATCTCGTTTGGTGCACTTTTTCATGCTATGTATAATTAACGTAAGCATTACTTATACACTATTGTGTATTAAGGAGTGTATTACTAATACCAAAGATTTCTATGTATTAGTAATACACATGATTTTAACACTTGCATTAGATTAACTAATGATAAAAACCTACCCTCTGAACCTTGTCAAAACATTTTCAATACGTTTCCATGGTAAACTAATGTTGTTCTCAAAACATACTTTTTGCAAAATGCAGTAATAAAACATATAGATTATTGCAATTGCTTAGATTTTTGATACAAAGAACTATTTTTTTTGATAAAATAATTTTGAAACTTTAAAAAATGTTGCTGCTCTACTACGTTCTTCAAAATCAGAACACATTTGACAAAAGGAGTATGAAGGGGCAAAATACAGAGTAACACACATACTATTGCTTCTAGAAAAAATAATAATAATAAAATATTATTGCTTTTAGGGAATGAGTAGATAAAAAATGAATATTGAGAACTAGTTTGCTGGTGGCAGATTTTGAGGCACGATGGGGGTTAAATGATGAGGTATTCAAATGACTTGAATTACCAATGTTAAATGATTATCTTGAGGTGTATTTATGAGTTTTAATTTATCTTTATTACATTTTTGATATACTTCCAATCTTAGGATGTGTGATAAGTAAAATTATTAAAACAAGTTATTGATTTTGTGATTTGAATCCGTAATTTATAAGTATCATAGAAAATTTTATCTTATTTAAGTGTTCCTATGGATTCTATCAATGCCAATATGTGATGCACACACCAAAAATAACAGTATAAGAGTTTTTTTTTTTTTTTGAATTTCCTCAAAAATATTATAAACTGTTAAAAATTATTTAATTTGTTTTTGAGGAAAAAGAAAAACTAATGACATTTTAGCAAAGAATTCTATTGTGATTGTTTTATTAAAGAACCTTGTTGCAAAAGAAAGTGTACAAAACAAAAGAGTGGGGATATTTTTGTAAACAAAATTTTTTTTAATAGACTTTATACAAGGCTTGCAATTTTCAATGCATCAAACCAAACAATGTATAAGAAATAATGCAAGCATAACTAAGACAAGCATTACTAATACTTGCATTACTAATACATCATATTCTGCATTATCCTAATGCATTCTACCAAACAACCACAACAGTGTTGTGACAATGTGGATTGTTCATTAGTAAAAAGGAAGGGTAGAAGCACACCTCTCTACATTTATAACTATCAATAATTTCCTCGGCACTGTATAAACAGAACGGAAAGCTGTCTGGAACCAAAAACATAAGGAGAGCAGAGAGGTAGAAAATAATACATTTTTTTACGTATTGATGTTGTTTCAGGATTAGGAAGAGAAATTCTAGAACAATTAGATTGTTCAAGATACTTGGCAAATAGCAAAAATATTTGGCAAAGTTGATGAAGAGGAAGCAAAATAATTTTTGAAAAGATCAGACTTAATTGTCCATACATATAATACAAATCAAATGCATGGTAGTTTGTAATGAGAACTCTAAAAAATTGGATCTGAGGAATTTTTTGAATTTAAAATAAACTTATCTATTTAAAAAGATGCTAATAAAAAACATGATGATTTACCACTAAGAATTGTTTGATGTTAGTCCCACAGGCAACATCTTGAAGGAAGCCCAAAGCACGGTTTACTTCAGCTCCTATTGACTTGGCGATGCTGATGAAAAGGTCATCACGTAAGACAAGACGAGGGACCTTAGCTGGAGACCTGTTTCCAAAGATCGTACATTCACTTGATTCAAGAATATCATACCAATTAATGAATGAGATTAAGACAGGAGAAAAGAATGACGCTCAGGAAGCAGGTTAAGTTGCATTACCTGTTTATCATGCCAGAAGCATTTTTCCAAAGAAACTGAATAATCATACCAATGACAAGAGCAAAGCATAGAAGTGAAAGAAAATTGTAGTTCAGCCACTCAAATAGCACCCAGATGGCAGTGGCACTGGTTAAAACACCAGCTGAGATTTTCTTGTTTCTCCATAACAGGACGTCAGCAGCTACAAAAACCGATGAAGCATATAAAGGATTGTAACACAACCACTGTAAGGACAAAGAAAAGCTAATGTATAAGGTGGCCTACATTTGCCTCCACCTAAAATGTGGTGTACTGGCTTTTGACGGCCAAATAGCCTATTGAGCTGAGCATTAACTGAGCTTGATTTCTCCTGTTCAAAGAAGGACCCTGACGTCTGCTTTGACAGAGACTTCTGCTTTGATAGACCATCAGCAATTGATTCCACAATGTTGTTCAGAAGATCCTCAGCTATAGTTCTCTCAGACATTTTCCCACCCTTTTAAGATGCATTAGAGATTAAGTCAGTCATCAGAAGAATAAACCTAAATACACAAAGTTATCACAGACAAGTGCAAGCTTCATGTGGACCGAAAACTGGTGAAAATCTAACAAGCAAAAACAGTTTTTATAACTATTATAACAGTACAACAACATACATGATTGTCCAGGTTGATACAAGGCTGAAAAAAGTTTGATCCTAATTACATCCAAAATTTTGCCTTTCCACTCATGCAGACGGAATCAACTTCCCTTCCCACCAATCTAGACAATCTTCTTTTTCTTGTTAACAGTTTTTCTTCTCGTATTTCTGACGGAAGAAGGTAATTTTTTCCTCTATGAACTGCATATTGCTAATCTGACACAGAACTGGCACTAATTTACTATAGTTAAAGAATGAATTTGAAAGCTCTATCTGATATCTCCTCTTTATCATAAAATTAGCTAATCACATCCTCATAATCCTTTTCTCTTCTAGCAACCTTAAGCTCATCCTTCATCTAAAAGGGAATCAAATGTTATAATCTCCAAGATAGAGCATTGTAGTCATCAGAACAGTAGAAAATTACAGTTTAAATATGCATATGGTGCTACCTTGTACTCCTGAATTCTCTCCAGGACCTGTACATTATTTTGCAGATCTTAGACAATTCAACAAACTTTAAGACAATAAACTTGTGGTGGTATTCCAGCTAGAATCCAGGCATCCGGAAAAGGATAAAATGAATTAAACAAATTCGAATAATTAAGAATCTCTCTCCCATCAGTCAACAAACTCTTTTCATTTCTCAAACATTGATAATGTAATGATAGCAGTGAAACATTTATATACACAATTATATAATGATAATCACAACCACAACTATCAAACCAAGGAACATACATGAGCCATGACTATAGGCAGCTTAACAATTGCTTTTCAAGTTGAATCAAAATAAGGTGTTCCCTTTTTAAAACCACCTGTACAGAGTCTTGATTAAACAGCTCAATAACTTCATACGCAGTGGAACAAACTCACCACTATACAACAACAACAACAACAACAACATATCCAGGGTAATCCACAAGTTGGTTTTGGGGAGGGTTATGCTAAAACTTACCCCTCAAAACAAATATAATCTAATAAAAAAAAGTAGCAAGATAAACAGCAATTTACAAAAAGGAAACTAGAAAAAGTAAGGCAAATACTGTGCACAAAAGTTCCTTTTTCTATATTGGCGGACCAATGGACGTATACGAATAACAAATCTGACTGCAAAAGCATATCTGGATTTGGGGGCTAATGAAGGATTTAACATATGAAGCAAAATATCACCAAGGATGAACCAAAAAGAGTGTAATTTAGCTTAAAATTAATTTCACCAGCAAACAAATAATATATGCAGCTCTAATCAAAACATTATACTTGTAAATTGTAATTGTACCTCTCATCATCATCATCATAGCCCAAAGCACCGAAAATTAAAGAATTGGAAAAGCCAGAAATTTCCACACAGAGTAAAAATGGCAAAAAGAACATAACTTTGCAGTGGGGCAACTCCATAAACCACCAGAACACAACTCCAACACAACAACCCCCCAAAATCAGGTATATACATTACCAAAAACACCCCAACTTCTTGATTTTGCTACAATCAGATAAACCCAGTACAGAAAAATCCAAAACAAGCAAACCCCAGATGCCAAAAATCATAGAGAAAAAAAAAAGACTCACCCAAAATGTAAGAAGAAAGCAGCAAGCAACAGAACCAAAGCTGAAAAGCCAAGAAACGCAAAAGGGTTGATTCCTTTTTGGCTAAAAGAGATACTTTTTGGGGTTTGAACCCCTTTTCGTGAGGTATCACTGTTGTATTTAGCTCTACACTTTTATGTACACTGACACAGTTGGTGGAAGTGATTTATTTGTTGGGAATTGGAGAGTAGGGATTAATGTAGAATTTTGAATTGGGAAATGGGACGAAGATGATCAGAATCTATAAAAGATTGTCTGTTTCTACATAACGGCACATGCCACACAGTCCGGCTAGATTAATTTGAATTTATGTTGTAATAAAATTTATTTGCTAATAGTAAAAAATATTTTTTATCAATTATTTTTTTCAGGTTTTAAATTTAAAATTGAAATCTTATGATTTTTAAGTTAAAGAAATTATTTTTTATCTTGTTAACTTATTTGTAGTTATTTTTAACTTATTTTAAGTTATTTTTTATATTGACTATAAAAATTTGAGTGCGATTATTCGAATACCTTTTCGTTTTTGATTTTGCCGCCTTCAATTGCTAGATTCTTATAGGTGTGTTTGGTATTTTAGTCAAGTGCATTTATCTTAGTTTAACTTTGATAAATTCAGTCTGCAGTTGAATATATCGATAAATATACGTAAAATCGAGATATAAGGATAATATAGTAAATGAATGAAAGTCGTATGAACTTTTAGAGATTTGATGATGAATGTTTGTGCTGGATTTGGGGTTGATTGATTATTCTAAGCTTCGAATTCAAGAACGACATATATAGTAATTAAATGATATAAGACAGACTTACTCATGAAAAATGGAAAGTGTATTGCTATTATATTCCTTGATTTGAGATGTTTTATGATAGTGTCAAAGCTACAATTTTAAAGATTATAAAGGTAATATACAATTCATCAATAACAAAGTACAATGACTAATTGTTATTTTATACGTGAAAATATCATTAGTGGTGTCAATTAATATTCTTTTATTAGTGATCAGTATAATAATTCCAATTTCACAATAGAAATAACATTTAAATATAATAATCACGTAACTCATCAAAATTACAACACAGATAAAACTAACAAAGAAATTGCAGTATAACAACGGACTAGAAAAATCAAAAGAGTTATTGAAGAAGATAACTAGATGGGAGATGAGAAACTTTGTTACGAAAATTAAAAGGGATGAAAGGACTAAAAAAAATTTCTCAACAATTTGCATTACCATTCTATCTCATATGTAGTCCTTTTTAACTAGTTGGTAACTTGGAGTCCCAAATCAACATTTGTAATGGTCTTCTAATTCTGTTGTTTCTTCTCAACCGGCCAATTACTAATTATGTGGCATATGTATATATATATCCACATTAGTAATTATTTTTCAAGTAATTATTTTTAATGGGTATTACCTATAATTACTTGTAATAAATAATTCTATCAAACAAGTAATTATAGTATTTTTTTCACAATATGATACATATTACTCAAAACTAAACTCATATCAGATACCAATATCATGTTTAAAAATCTCTCTCCAAGAGGATTCCCTACTATTATTCATGTGTTATTTCTACACTTAAAGTGCTCATGTTTTTTTCCTAAAAAAAGGAGCACAAAACTTAGAAGCTGTAGAGCTAAATTAGATTGAGCAGGACCAGTGTAAACTAGCAACTACTAACATCTTCAAAAAAAAATAGAAATAACTAAGGAATGCACAAAACTTGGGAGCTAGGGTGCACAAAACATCCCGTGTTAATAATCAAGAGTTTAATTTGGAAAAGAGCCGCATCCGACGAGGTGTGATGTCAATAATCTACCCTGACGTAAGTATTAGTAACTACTTCTATGAGTTTGAATATATATTAATTAATAAAGCTCAAGCAGTTTGAGCTCCAGCACAGACAGGTGGATTCTGCTTTCCTACAAAAGTAGGCTTGACATTCTCACAACTAGTCTTTGCTGGTCCTTCCTTTCCATTATAGGCAATGTCTATGTCTCCAACTTCCACTCCTTCACATGGTACTCCTTTACTGCATAATAGTAGTACTGCATCTTGTGTACTTGATGTACCCTTTACATTTTTTATGCTCACTTTGCTTATCTTCACTAGTGATGGCAACTGCAAACAAATTATACATACAACGGTAGAATCAGAAATTTCAATCAGGATATATAAGATATAAACAACATCATGTCATAGTTTGACTTCACATAAAAGTCAATTAAAAATAAAGTCTTTTTGAAACTTGTTTTAAATATGTCGTGATATTTATGTTGTAACAAAACTTTTGAAACTTTATCATATATATTAAATATATCATAGCAATTGTGTACGTCTATGAAAGCTTCTCATTAAAGAAATATATCATTCTTTATGAAACAGATTAATTAATAACGAAATATATATAGTACTTTGCACATCAAATTAAGTGAAACAAAGGGAGCATGTTTTTTTGTTCGAAAGAAAGTTCAACTGACCACCTTTTGCTAACCATATAACTTTACCCTTTTTATACTATTATAACATTTAAAAGATAAGTACACGTAACACCTATATACACTATTAAATCATTTAAAAGAAAAATGCATGTACCATGCACCTATACATTATCAGATCATTTTAAATGATAAGTGCACATAACACCTATACACTATCAAATCATTTAAAAGATGAAGCGCATGAATAAAGAGTTCTTACATCTTTGTTGCATTGATTGTATGGGCAATAAACTTGATCAATAACAACAGGGTTGCTAACATTTTGGACAATAATATCTTCATAATGCAACTCAGTAACAACACCTTGATGTGAAGCTGGCCATGTCTTGACTCTAACACCATTATCAGTATTGATAAATGTGCAATTTTTTACATAAACTCCCACTACAGGCTTTTCACCAGGAGTTTTTCCAAGACTTCCAACACTAATACCATGTCCAGGTCCACAAGTAACTTTAGTAATATGAAGTTGTTCCAATTCATCACCTATAGATATACAATCATCTCCTGTTCCAATTACACAATCTGTTATGTTCACGTTTTTCGATCGAGCAACGTGAATACCATCAGTGTTGATGCTCTCCTTTGGGGCTGAGATAGTAACTCGGTTTAATGTGAAGTTGTTGCAACCGTTAACATTCATATGGAAATTTTTGCTGTCTTTTGAAGTTATGTCTTGGATTGTTGAACTGTTAAGGTAGTTGAAGCTCAAATTCTGTATCAATCACCACAATATTTATATTAAGAAACATATAAATGGTATATATATATGCATAGGTTGATCTAGTACAAATAGTATGTCATTCATCTCAATTTACGTAGCATCGTTGACTTAACAAATCTTAGGTATTTGTCTGGCTATAATAAATTATACTCCCTCTGTCCCTATTTAGTTGTCCACTTTAGAAATGACACACATATTAAGATCGCAAAAACTAGCACAGTGAAGTTACAATTTTACCTTTATTAATTATGGTTTCAAAAATGATGAATTAAAACTTGAAAATTCTCAAAAAGTTTAAATGAGGGCATAATAGGAAAAAAAAAATTGTCCTTTCTTGATTTGTCAAAATGGACAAGTAAATAGGAAGATGGAGTATTAATTAATGGTAAAAAGGGAATTTGAAAGTTAAATTGTTTCTAATTATGGAAAGGTGTCATTCATTCATTTCAAGACAAGACTAAAAAGAAAATGATGTCATATAAATTGAGACGTATAATGAATTTAGTTTTGATAGAATATCGAATCTATGTCCATAAAGTTTGAATCTTGAATCAAAATTTAAATGGAATTTAATGTAGAGTACTTACATAGGGAAGATGAGCACACTTTGTTTTGGCACAATCATTTTGAGCCCATGCAGCTTTACCTTGTCCATCAAAAATGCCAGTACCAGATAATGTGAATTGATTAACATAATTAACAGTAAACCATTCACCTTCAGGGAGTGCTTTAGGATCTGGAGAAGCTTGTAAAGTTCCTTGTAGTTGAAACTCAAGTGGTGCCTTGCATGGACCTTCTAATTTTACTTGTTTCATTTGGAATGTCCCTTTTGGGACTATTATTCTACTTGGACTTGTTGATGCACATGCCTCTTTAAATGCATCCAATATTGCCTATATATGTACATTCATATTCATCATCAACATATATAACACAATTAGTTTTTTCAATCAAACGCTACAATAATAATATACTCAGTAAAATGTAAGCAGATCATACTTCATCTTAAATTGAAATTGTATATGAAAAGAAATTATAAATAGAAATATATCCTCTTTTATTTTCAAACATAAAGTTTAAGGGGAAAATAACTTTTAAACATGTGGCTATAAGATGTCATCATGAGAACATATCTATTCTGAATTATCTGACTTTAAATTGTTTCTAAATATATAGACACATCTTTCTTTCTTTCTTTTTTTTAAATATACTTTTTTATTCTGTGTCAAATTATTTGTCACGATTTATCGTACCTTACTAATATCTCCATTAGGTGTTGCACCAAATTTGGTAACATCAAACACTCCTGGCTGACCTGTTGGTGCTGTTGGCTGAGCTGCTGGTGCCTGAGCCGCTCCAAGTCGTGCTAAAAATAACATTAATGTAAATACAAATAATATCTTGATATTTAATTCCATTTTTCTTTTTCTTTTTTTCTTTTTTTTTTTAATTTTTTCTTCTGTATTTTATTTTATTGTGTTTTTTTTCTAATTGTTTTTGAAATGATAAAGTGAAGGTTGAAGCCCTCTTATAGTGTCATGAACATGAATTAAGACCATTAAATTTGTGGGAGTGTGAATAGGAATTTAGTGGTTCATTTTATGTTTGATATTTTTAGCCTTGTGACTTTTTCTTATTAATTTTATTATGCATAACCAATTAATCTCTTAAATTAGATGGTAAACATGAGTTAATCTTTTATGGAGTAGCTTCTCTATTGGGAAGGATGAAATGATTAGGATAATTTACATGTAATACAAATAATTAATTATTAGGTTGTGTTGAAAATTTAAATTCCTTTTGGCCAAAGAGCCAAGTTATAAGGAAGGGTATCTCTTGCAGATATAAAATGTAATCCTAGTCATTAATTGATTGTCATAATTTATCAACCATTTTGGGACAAGATATTTTAAAAAATATATATAGTTTCTTTCAAGTTTCTTCGTCAGAGGATGTGGTGCAATAGATGGGTTGTCAACGATTAGCAGAGGTTTCATATTCAAGTCCTGAATATAGAAAAAAAATTATGCGTCATGAATCATAATTAATTAAGCTTCAATACGAATATCTGACACTAGATGAAAAACAATCTCCTGTGCCCTCTTAATTTTAAATAAATTTTATATAGTAATGTTTCAAGTTTACGACAAATTGACTATTAATATAATATGTACCTTCCATTTTCTAAATTAATACCTTACTACTAGTGTCATTTTATGAGACAAGGGGAGATGTTTTAAGATTAAAATAAATTCTTCAATCAAATAAGTATATTAAATTTAAATCAAATATTATATCATATTTAATATCCAAATTTCAAAAAATAAAAAAATATTTATTAAGTTTTGTACAAAGTTAAACAGAAACAAAACGAAATGGCCGACAGATTATTATTTATTTATAACTTTTTTCACTTTTATTTGTATTTGCTAGAGTTAAACTAATAAGTTTTCATGGAGAAACATGATCAAGATTAATAATGTCGAACCAATTTTGGTTAGGACTAATATATACTATTATTATTGTTTATCATTTTCTTTGTCTCAATTTATGTGATATAGATTAACTTAACATGAAATTAAAAAGGATAAGTTTTAGGAATCACATAGTTTTAGTACGAAATTACCTTATATCATTCTTTAGTTTGTAATTGCATTAATCCTTTAAAAAGTAACACAAATCGGATACATTAATATGTAGCTCGGATACTTTAAAAAGTATATCAAATACATTATAACATAAACCGTACATTAAAGAGTATCTCGGATACATTATAACGTAAATTTTACCGAATATGTGGCTCGAATACATTAATATGTAGCTGAAATACATCATTAGAAATAAAAGGAGATATAAGAAATAAGGGAAATATTTCAATAGTTTTTCCAATTAAAAAAGAATGAAAAAAAACGTTTAAAAGTTGTGCATCTAATATAGGTCATAGATATTAGTGAAAAATTAAAATTAAATAGAAACTTTGTCATTCTTATGTGAAGAGACTAAAAGAAAAATGAGTTACTAACTACTTGACAACATTAAAAGAAATTTTCAAGTTGATCACCTAATCCTAAAAATTTACTTACAAGTCATCATAGGCTACATTTCTAGTATTAATATGTTGAAAAGAAGTGTGGTTGTAAAAAAACCTTATACTCCAAAGTAAAGCCCCACTAGAATATGACATGGAGATTTCAAGTAGAAACTAGAACAAACAACAAAAATTTGAATGTCTAGTTGGCACCAATCAAAGCCTCAAAAACCTTATCCCACATCATAAATCTAATCTTCCCCCACATCCAAAAACTAAGCCAATTTCCCTTCACACATCACAAAATTATCTAAAACATATTGACCCTCCCCTCCAACATCACCATTGTAACAAAGAATAACAAAAGAGAGTAATTGAGTTTGTAAGTGAGCAATGGCTGCTTCCACACAATGTTTCTTGCACCAATATCATGCACTAAGATCTAGCCCTGCTAGAACATCCTCTGTTTCATCTCCTAAGCCTAACCAATTGATTTGCCGTGCACAAAAGCAATATGATGCCAGCAACGCCGTCTCGAGACGATTGGCTCTTACTCTCCTCATTGGTACTGCTGCCATTGGTTCCAAGGTTTCCCCTGCAGATGCTGCCTATGGAGAAGCTGGTACTTTTATCCATACCATACTGTCTCAATGAATTTTTACACTTTAAATGTTTATCACTACTTCCTTTTTGTTTTAATGTGAACATGATCACTTAATTGTGATATATGCAGCAAATGTTTTTGGTAAGCCAAAGGAAAACACTGATTTCTTGCCATACAATGGAGATGGATTCAAGCTCCAAGTCCCAGCCAAATGGAACCCCAGCAAAGAAGTTGAGTACCCTGGTCAGGTTCTCAGATATGAAGACAACTTTGATTCCACAAGTAATCTTATTGTTGCAGTAACTCCAACTGACAAGAAGTCCATCACCGACTACGGCTCCCCTGAAGAGTTCCTCTCTAAAGTAATAATACTTGTATGCATTTTATAGTTCAGCAGTAATGGTTAGCTGACAACTGAGTTTTCGTCTTGTTTCTCAACAGGTGGACTATCTGCTAGGAAAGCAAGCTTAC
The DNA here is from genome assembly GCF_001406875.1 of Solanum pennellii. NCBI lineage: Eukaryota > Viridiplantae > Streptophyta > Magnoliopsida > Solanales > Solanaceae > Solanum > Solanum pennellii. Next base: position 68,434,253 of record NC_028643.1, on the reverse strand, counting down.
TTTGGTAAAACTGATTCAGAGGTAAGTAATCATAACTACTAGCTACTTTTCTTATGAGATGAGTAAAGGTCACTAACATTAAACCTGGTCGCAACTCTTCACTTCTATATAACTTGAGCAACTGGTAATGAGTCTAGAATTCAGTCAGTATATAAGCTACCCTGTAAATTAGTCTTCAAGTGGCAGAATCACTCCGTAAGATTGTAACAAGTAATCATATACACCACCTACGCAAGTAAGTAAAATGCATTTCAATTTACCAACTGCTTTTTTCCTATAAATCAAAACAAACCATATAACAACACATGGAATGAGTGAAGTGCAAAACCATGTGTCCGTCCCAAGGAAGTTGGAGTCGGCTATATAGGTCCTCATTGTCTATGTTGCTCTGCCCTGCAATTGTCTAAATTTAACTGAATGTATGGGGAAAAATGAAATGGGAATTCGTTTGTGCAGGGAGGATTTGAATCTGGTGCAGTGGCAACTGCTAACCTGTTGGAGGCATCAAGCGCAACAGTGGGAGGAAAAGAGTACTACTACTTGTCAGTATTGACAAGAACTGCAGATGGAGATGAAGGTGGAAAGCACCAGTTGATCACAGCCACAGTGAATGATGGCAAACTTTACATTTGCAAGGCACAAGCTGGTGACAAGAGATGGTTTAAGGGTGCTAAAAAGTTTGTGGAGAATGCTGCCACTTCTTTCAGTATTGCTTAAGAATGGGAAAACTAAAGAAAACCATTATTTAAGTTTGTATGTACTTAGTTCTTCCCTCCTCTACAAAACATATGGTGCTGAGATGAGTTGCTTAATTGGACTTCTTTTTTGCTCTTTCCAACCAATCCCAAAAATGTTTTTAGACATGTTTCAAGTACTGTTGGAGGAAGCTTAATGTTAATAATTTCATAATCTGTTGATGGACTACTCTATGTGTTAAAAAGTCTAGAACCACCGAGGGATGTCATAGAATCGAGATCCCTTCACTCTTTAATTAGAGATCTTAATTTCAAATCCTAGTAAAATAGAAATTCCCAATAAGAAGGGCACCACCCTTAAATGGGGCCTTACGCGGAACAAGTTTTGGAGTAGTCAAGGCTAGTAAATTTCGGGTACCAAATAGTTGAATGAAAAAAAGAGCTGAGAGAAGTTCATTCTAACAACTCAACTCACAAGGCTTTAGTGATAGATGATCTTGTGGAAATGGGATCATCTCAAAAAGGAAAACTAGATGCTATATAATCACTAATTGGATATAAAGAGAAAACAAAGGGAGTTTCTATTTCCTCTACTCTTCATTTTTGGTTATTCTAAGGAGCTAAACACAACTCTCATATGCAGATTAATAGTAGGAGAGAACTGTAGACTAAAAGGTTGACGAAAAGATTCAAAAGAATTGATAGTACAAAGCTTCTATTTTTATAGTAATGTACTCATATACCAATAAGGCAATAAATATGCCTTAGTGAATAACAGTGACAACCCCTCTCAAACTTCCCTTCTCTCCACATTTTTTGCGGAAATAGAGCAAATGACACTGCATCTAACATGTTCAAACCAGTAACTACTAACCTACCTTAAATAGCAAGGGTCAACAAAATAGGCAACAATCATTTAAATGGAAAAGAAAAACTAAAATATGGAGGAAAGAGTACACGATTTATTAATGGACTGAATGCAAATTTCACATTCTTGTTTGTCATAAATGTTGATTCGACATGAACATACAGAATATACACAGAAACCAGTGATAGCGATGAAAGATATTTGTAACGTTACACGCTGCCCTTTTGCATCTCAGATTTCAACTTAGCCCATTGCAGTAGTTCACACCATTATCAGTGTCATGTTGCTTTGTGTTTACTCGATTATCGCCCCATATACGAATTGTACCATCATCACTCGCAGATGCCAGCATATGAGGATTTGTTGGGTTCCAGCTAACACAGTTCACCGCCCCTGAATGTCCAGCCAGTGTCGCAACAAGTTCACCTGAGCCTCTGTGCCATATATAAACCTAAAATATTGCAATAGACCGTGATCAGAATCTCTCAAGGTTATAAGGCCTTATGGTATAGATTACCTTCCCCATACCCTACTTTGTGGAATTACACTGGATATGTTGTTGTACTAGAATCAAAGTCTCTCTAGAAGATACAAGGTCAGAATCAATATCTGACAACATATTTCTGTGATTTGTGCCCAGTAATAGAGAGAAATGGAAAAATCATCTTTTCACTATCAAAAATTTACTTCTCTATGGTACATCTAAATTTTAACCAACAAGTGACAGCACACAAATAATACATTTGAATTACAGCTAATAATATTTTCCATCCCAAAAATTCACATTGAAGAGCACCTAATGAGATTGATATCCCTTCCGCTCCCCTCCAAACCTTTTTCCTCAAATATTAAGACTTGCCCCAAATAGGTATCTCTTAATACTCAAATGTGTTGTTTACACACTTCCTATTTCGTGATGTCCCATTTTACAGATTCAAATAAATATTATCCACAGCCATTATGAAGTGCAACTCTAAAAGTCAAAATGGTATCTTGAATTTCCGTGGAGTATCACTTTCATAAGCAAATTTATTGCATATCCAAGTACTCGTATATTATATGATTTACAATGGACTTATGAGCAGACTAAAAACTTGATTCCACGCACAGCATTTGGACATTTTGTGAGATACTACATCAGGAATATGCCATGAAAATCAGGATGTGTTCTACACCAAAGCCTACAAAGCTCATCTAATTCCCAAAACTTCTATAGATATAAAAGAATATATGGCCATTAATGGCATAAAGGCAGGCCATATAACATTTTGAACTTTAAGGATCTCATTAATCTTATGAAAATATACTTGACATGTTTTATTATTCCTAAAGAAATTTCAGAAAACTTGAGTTTTCCTTCTTCGTTGCTAACTATTATAAATCCGCCTCACACTTCACATGGAAGTCATGTCTTGACAGCAGTAAAGAGCAGCATGGCATTGATGTAAATTCGTGATCATTGAGAGCAGTGGTTATCATAAAGGCAGCATTTGGAAATATTATAAAACAATTCACTCGAGATAGAAGAAACTCAAAATAAAATAAAATAAAAATAAGTCAACAGACCGAGGCAATTGTGGAATACTCAAAGAAGACAAATATAGAAGAAATAACTCTTTAGGGCATCATTTTACAAGAACCCTACTAAAGGCAAAACAAACAATGTCACGTGCATGTACGAAGCATAAACATGAAATGTTATATGCTAAAAATGACAACTTGTTAACAGCTTTTTGTGAAGGAAAACATAGTAATTTATTCATGTGCTAATAAGCATAAAAGGCAACCCAACAAAAAAAGTACTGCAAATCAAATTGATTGTGCTTCTAGATCAACAAAAGATACCTGTGAGTCCTCGCTTCCACTGGCAATAAAAGCTTGATCTAGTCCTCCAAAGCAAGACCTCACAACGAACCGAGAACGTTTATGCCCCTTATATTTGGCTACGAGTTTTACAGTTCCCTCGATATTCCAGAGATGAATTTCTTGGTTTGAAAGACTAACCAACACATACTTACTGTCCATGGACAATACAAATGAGGTTATTGCTTGATCCTCCTGAATTACTCTCTCTACTTTTGATTCCCATCCAACTAATACTATCATATTTTCTTTACAAACAGAGACAACATGCTTCCCATCACTTGTTATCCCCAAGTCCGATATTCTAGTAGTCCTGTGGCCTTTCCAACACTCAAGCTCTTTCCCTTCCAAATCCCACATGCTAATGCTTTTGTCAGTTACACCACAGAATATCCTTTTTCCATCAGGAGCCCAGCCGCATGAGATAAACTTAACAAATTTTTTCTCATAAGTGTGTATACGTACACCAGACTCGACATCCCACCGAATGACAGCTTCCTCTTCACCACAAGTGAGAAGCTGATGGTCATCAGGACTCCATGATATATACGAGACATATGTCTCGTGACCCAAAAGTCTGTGTTTCATGCAGACACTGCCATCCAATTTGACCTGAAAAGAGCAGAAAATAAGGGATGAACTTACACTCCATCAATTATCCCGATTACTTCAAATCTTCATGATTAACAGCTCTCTTTTCTTTTGTTCCCAGCACTCCCTCCCCCCAATCCCACATAAACACAATCTTTTTCTATTTAATTTCAAACATGAAATGCACCAGATATTAGGATCAAATTTGGAGAATGAACCTTGCATATCATATTCCTCCAAAACATATTCAAGCACCAAAAAGAAGAGGAAATGAACTCAATATTCCAATATTAGCCATTTGATTAGCAGAAAGAAGCATTGTTCAGGAGTAAAGACATTAAACTCTGATTTCCAACTTACAAAGCCAGTTGAATAAAGCACACCAAGACATCTGGAACTCTCTTGACATTTCTTTTCTCAACAGTTTGTTCAAAATTCTTCATATGGTGAAGTATCATTAGCTGTCAGCTTTCATGTTTTCTAAGGCATGGAAATCTCCCATGTGTTTGTTTCTCTTTAAACTTGAAAAAGGAAGAATATCACTCTATGAAATGACTACTCCACCCATTTCATTTTATGTAAGGGTGATTGATTCAGCACGGAGTTGAAATATGTTAATCTGACTTATTTAATGTATTATTGATAATGGAAGAGAATATTAAAGTGGAGGTTGAAAAAACAAGCAAACATCACATCAAAGTTGAAGTCTGAGTAGTTCAATGAATCCTTAAAGTTATTGAAAGTTGTATAAAACAGAATGGTGTCAAACATTTTGGAATGCACCAAAATGGAAAGAGTGTCATATAAACAGGAATGGAAGGACAAACTAAAATGGAACTAAAGCTAGAATATAAATTTAACATTTATTTTGTATTCAACTGATTTTCCATCAAATTGAATGCTTAGTGCCAAATATCAGTTAAACATCACTGTCGTCTTAGGTCAAAGAATCTAATGATAAACCCCAAATTAAGTTTTAGAAAACCTCCACTCAACCCAAAGGTTTGTTATTAATTCAATAAACCTTCAATGCAAGAAATGGCAGCTTAGTAATAGCAAGGCTCTTATTTTTGTTCCTTTTTTTTTTTTTTTTTTTGCAGCTTCTGCAAATCTGTCCACCAGATCTGTAATTTACTCATCCCTTTCATAGACATGCACATTAAACTCTTAACATACCATCCATAACTATTTGGCAACATGAATACCTCTAGCCAATACATATTCTCCATTCGTTCCAGTAGTGATGGACTCTATTTCCTGGCTCCTTCCTAAATTTGGAGATTATTTAACTTAAAAGTTTCCTCCTTTTTTTGAGAAGGTAACTTACACTTCACACTTTACCCTTAATGACAAGCTTTTACAGCTACACAACTGTCATGGCACGTTTAAAACCACAAGTATCTAAGGTCTTATAATCGCGGTTTACATAAGACCGCAATTTTATAAGTCTCTTCATTTCTCAACTCCGTGCTCAGTCAAATAGGATCAAAACTATTGAAACTGAGAGAGTAGTAACTTTATTCTTAAAAATGGGTTAACGATGAGGCTGCAAAATTTAATTAGGATACATTAAACACGTCCCATGAAACTAACACCTCAGGCCATATATAAAATAAGCGTGAAACTGACTTTTTGGGGGAGGGCAAGTAAAAGAGGCATTAGGCATTATTCATATAGTTCGAAGCTTTAGATGGAATTTTGTGAAAGAAGTACAACTAAAAGTACAGTCACAGCTTTATCACCAAGGAGTAGGGTTATGGTGGGATGGATAGAATCCCTCCATCCTAAACCAGGGGTCTCAGGTTCGAGCCCTGGGTATGGCACGGTAGGGAGCACTCCCCTCACCCCCCAACCCCACCCAGGCCTTATGCGGCAATGGATTAGTCGGGACCCCGATGCGGGTAGCAGAAACAAGTGGCAATGAATAAAAAAGAATAAGTAATAACTTCGATATTATCTATTTTTGTTGCACAAAAAAGAAAGGAAAAGGAAAGCAAAATCATATTACTTTGATCATTCATTCTGTCTGGCTCTACAACAAGTACTCTCTTTTTTGCTTGATCGTAGAAAAGATCAAAATATTCAATATTAAAAATTATTTAGTGCAAAGTACAAGTCCATGCATAATAATAATTAATACAAACTCTCCTATTACACCATAAGAACTTGGCGAAACACAAGGAAATATAATAATAATCACACTTATAACACAACAGAAACATTAACTGCGGCATAGTTGGTCAATGTAAGAAAGTTCCAATTAGCTGTCAACATAACAGCATAAAAATTGAATCATACATCCCAGTCCTACTTGAGTTTAACAACAATAACAGTCAGAAACCACAAATGTGTCAGTGGTAGTCACTGGACTCTTTTTTATATGGCAAGTATGAAAGCACTGGGCTTTTAACACTCAAACAATGGCAGACTACTTTTCTTCAGATTGCAAAGTAGGATTCTTTTTTAGAGACCATGCAAAGTAGGATTCTTTTTTAGAGAAAAAATGCAAAGTGGCATTCTTGATAAGTTTAATTTTAATAAGCTGCAAATCATGTGGATCCGAAAATCAGAAGGATGAGGACACTCCACTGTTAGATGTAGACATGTAGATTCGTCTCTATGTCTGTCTAGGTCCGCATACATATATGCATGTTGGACTCCCTAAAATTTAGTGTATGGGTGGTTAACTTGGACTAATAGGGCCACAAACTATCTGATTACAGTCAATCCTAATATATCTCCCGTGGAAGTATCTACAACTTGCAATTATGGTGGTGCTTTCTAATAATTGCACCTCAATTTTAAACTAGTTGGAATGTATTATATTTCTTTATTCTTTGTATCGTGCTGTCCAGTCCAGCTTGTATGCCTTGACTATTACGTTTCACCAACATAGGTACTGGGTAACTCTACCCACCAAAGCTCAAGCAGATGGGAAAAGAGTATTACATCGGTGCCTGCTTACCTGCCAAGGCTCAAGCAGATGGGAAAAAATCACTTAGCAATTTTTGCCTCAAATTGAAACCTGAGACCTCATGGGAAGAAATATCCTACTTAGGCTATATGAATCCTTTATTTATTTATTTTTGATAATCATGGTGTCTTAGCCAGCTTGCACACACCTCGACCTTGCCATCCCCCAACAACAAGTATCAAGCAACTTTGTCCACCAAGAGTAGAGTAGAGGGAAAGAAATCACCTAGTTTTTTTTTTGTGTCTGCTGGGATTTGAACCTCATGGTTCTCACCCCAATTCACTGACCACTTAGCCACACCCTTGGGTGCTATATGAATCCTTTATATCCATTCAATTTCACTTGAGCCGATCTCATTCCGTTAATAATTTAAGGGTTTTCTGTAAATATAGGAATTTATAAATCGCATGCATATCCTTATTTTTTAAACTGATATATGATTCAAATTAAAAATATCCTCTAAGCACCTGATCAAATGGAATTATGCCACAAAAAAAAAAAGGAATAAACCTTAATCTCAACCGGTTGATATCACTTCCACAGATAATTTTCTGTCATTGTGTTCAAATATATTACTATATGAGGTCGCGGAAACCACAGAAATTTGAGCACCCATATGAGGCACTCCATGAGACTGTGAAGCACACAAGTTACTAATCCTTCAAATCAGAAGTAAAAGACCCTATGAAGTATGGAGGTAGCTGTGACTAAGATGCAAGAATGGAGGAAAAGATATTCAATAAAAAGTAAAAGTAGCAATTGATCTAAGTTGAAAAACAACTACTGATATGACAACAAAATAAGAGAACTTAAAATACCTCCCATATAATTACTGCAAAATCGGCAGATGACGAGGCTAAGTACTTTCCATTATGGGAAAACTGCAAGAACCAGACTTCATCTTTATGTTCATGTAATATCTGGTGCAGTAGAAGCAATGAAGAAACAATTAGCGCTTAAGGTGATTAACATATTGTATCTGCAAGAAATCAGACTCCACTGTCAAAGATTGTTCTAAAACGACTTATAAAATAACAGCTCGTTGGTAAATGATAACAAGTAGAAAGCCAGTGAAGCTCAATTTTATCAAAGCACATTTACAACTCCTTGGCACTTTAACTAACCCCTCCACCCCACCCCAAGGCAATTCCTTCTGCTTTCACTTAAATCACAGTGGATCCAACCTCATCTCCTGGTTAAACTTTAAACCTCCCAAATATAAGGTCAATTTGCAAATGGCATAAACAACATGAACAAAACAAAAGTTACACCCCAGTCCCAAACAAAGCCAAAAATTAGAGGAAAAAAAGAACATACTTGTTTACACAAAAAAGATATAATGACAAGAGAAAGGGAGACCAATTTCACAAGAGACGAAAAATGTGATGTTGTGCCTACAGGTACTGACTTTCATTGATTCAAAAGTTTGGCAACAATCCATGAAACATTTCATATTGTTGTGACTAAAGTCACATGAAATGGTGGACACAAGCTCACTAAGGACCTGAAGATCACAAAGCTCCCCAGAAATCAATAGTGCTTACCTATTAACTCCAGCATCTTTCTAAGACATAAAAATAAAATTGCATTCATTTTTTTCCGATTAGTAAATAAAAACTGCATTCATTAGCAAGCTTATGATAGGACAGCATGCATTCCCCATATTGATTTGCTCATGAACCGAGGCTGCAATAAATATGCTTTTAGTTAGAGTTCCGCTGTCAATAACTACTCAAAAGGAGCTGGCACTTTGGAGATCCACGGCATTAAAGCTGGAGAGTCAAATCTCTGTTCTTCATTTGTTATTTGCTGAAAAAAATATTACATAAGATTCTAGTCTTCTAGAGAGTTTATATATGTACTTGTGACATATAGATACATTGAAGCAATTTGCATAGTTTCTTTTTCTGTGAAGCCATGAAGGCACTAACTTGTTGCATTATTAATAAAAAATTCTTTTTGAAAGGGAGCATAATGGTAAGAATTGTTTGGGTGTGTCCAGGAGATTAACCAGAGCAACTATTGGGCTCCATATCAATTGGAGGAGAAGTCATATTTTTCCAATTAATGATGTGAACAGAATGTAAATCTGACAGAGATCTTGGGAGGAGAAATAGGTCAACTACCAACAATTTATTTGGGGATGCCTGTGGGAGCCAAAAGCAAATCCAGAGAGATTTTGAATGGGGTGGTGAAGAGATGTGAAAGAAGACTATCCAGATGGAAAGCATAGTATCTGTCTGAGGTGGAAGATTGTTCCTGATCAACTCAGTCTTAGATGTTCTACCAACGTACTAGATGTCATTTTTTCCTCTTCCAACTAGGGTAATAGAAAGAATTGATGCTTTAAGGAGGAGTTTTTGTGGAATGGTGAGAAGGAGAACAAAGGATTTCATTAGGTCAAATGGAAGACTGTAGTTCTTTCAAAGAAACTAGATGGGTTAGGCATTATAAACTTGAGGAAATAGAACAAAAGCTTAATAATGAAGTGGTTGTGGAGATCTCCTAAAGAGGAGCAGGCTAAATGGGTTAAAGAGTGATCCAGACCAAGTATGGGAAAATTAGAGTACTAGACAACTAAGGAAGTGATTTCTCCCTATGGTATGAGCCTGTGGAGATCAATCAGAATTTTGTGGCAAAGTTTCATTGAAAGACTAGATACAATCATCATATATATATATATATATATATAAATATATATATATATTACACATTAAATATTTGAAGGTTATGAATATGAAAGACATGGAAGTTATGAATATGAAATAGGAGTTCGTTTCATCCTTTGTTCTTTCCTCTTCTACAATGGTAAAGATATTGTTGCTGTCTTTTTATATTCCTTGGTACGCGCACATATCAATTTGTTTCCTTTGTATAATATTTCACTTTCTTTATTTTTTCCCACTTGCCATACTACAATCAGCAATATCATAGGTTAACTTTTTACCTATCTTAATCTTCTTCCTTTTTTATACTATTTTTGTGTATCTTCATTATTTGCTGATGTCTGACTCGTATATATTTTATGAATTATTTTGTATATGGGTTAATGTGTACTGATTAGCTTTCTGCTTTAACAATATTAATAATAATAATAAGGGACAAATGTGCAATATACGTTCCCAGTGACCAGTATAAACAATGGAAGGAAGATTTTGTTTAGGGATTAGCTGGTTAGGAAATGGCAGCCTCAAGCAGTTCTTACTTTTTCATATATTTATCTGTTGAATCAGCAACAACAGGCCATTTTGAAGAAGTTTGATCCATCCATGGATGGAACTTAACATAGAGAAGGATGATGCAAGACTGGGATGTGGATAGATTAGCTAAATTTTGTGGCACCCTAGACCACTTTGGAGGTTTGCAAGAGGGAGAAGACACTCATTCATCATAGCAAAGGTATTTTCACAGTTAGCTCTGCCTACAAGAATCTGAACCAGATAGGACTCAACTCAAATTTTTGCCTTGGAAGCTTATCTAGAAAGTCAAAATTCCATATAAGGAGGCAATCTTTACTTGGTTGGTAGTAAAAGAGACAACACTAACTCAGGAGAATCACAAGAAGAGGGGAATACATATGTCTCCAAGACGGTTTCTGTGAGAAGCAGGTAGAGACAAACAACCATTTGCTTCTTCACTGCAGGGTGGTTAGACAACTTTGGAACCTATTTACCAGCTTTAGGGGCATAAGTAGGACCATACCATAAAGGGCAAGACGGGCTATAGAAAGTTGGAACAATAAAGGTAGTGGCGGTGCAGACAAACGCTGATGGAGAATTGTCCCAACAGTGATTTGGTGGACCATATGGAAGGAGAGAAATTTGAGAGCATTAGCGGGCCTTTACATAGGATAAAAATGAGCTGTCTTGTCACTTTTTGCTATTGGTGTAGTCTGAGTATGTAAATGATCATGTAACTATTACAGTATTCTAGGTTCTTTGTAAGATGAAGTAGAATCTAGTGTTTTTAAAGATTTTTTGAGTCTATCAACTGTATGTAGCTCCACGGTCTAAATTTGGGATCCCAGTCTTTAGTGCTGAAAAATTATATACAAATTTGTTACCTTTGTCAAAAAAAGTGTGGGCTTTAATGAAAAAGGGCACGAAGGGAGAAAAAGTACAAATATCAATCCAAGACTAATAAATATAAGCATGAAAGACAAATACATGAACAAAGAAATGAAAAAGAATAAATTGTGACACAGTGAAATACCAATTGTTTGATGTCACCTCTTTAGAAAAGGCTCACTGGCAAGTAAAAGTATGTCTTAAAAACATGATGACGACAACGAAGAGCATATTTAAGTCAGGCGAAGCGCTCAACACATTCTGAGCCACGCTTCAGAGCTTAAGAGTGCCTTAACAACACTGTCTAAGACAAACCTTGTTTATTATCATCACAACTTTAAATATCAAAACAAGCCTTTTTTTTTTATGACCACGGTGTTAGCACTAGCTTTCGTGCACCTCGATAATTCCACGGGATAAGTCCAATAAGGCTAGGACAGATGGGAAGAATCACTTAGTGTTTTTTGTCTCCACTCAATGACCACTAGGTCACACCCTTGGGTGCAAATCAAAACAAGCCTTTCAAAAGAACATAAGCAAAAATTGGCAAAACCTTCAACCACAAAGAGTTGAACGAAACAAAGCATGAATTCAATGAATACTTTTCATCTTAATGCCAACATTTGTCATTCAAATAATTGACATAAAATAGAAGAGGTGACTCTTTTAACAACAATGACAGTGTTTAGAATGCTAAGGAACAAAACTTGATCAATATTTCCCATCATATTCATTCAACTGCACTAATTATTGACTCGGATAATGATAGGACAAACTAGTACATGATTGCAAGACGAAAGATGGAAAGAGTTTACTTTGTGTCTCACACAACTGACACAAGTTGTGTGGGGATTCTTTTTGTTTCACAAATTTGTGGACCAAAAGTGTAAGACTAGGGTCCAGAAATTTGTAGATCAAAGCCTCACACAACTTGTGTCTGTTGTGTGAGACACAAAATGAAGTTTCTCTTGAACATGTCAGACTCGAACAATCAAGAGCAGAATCAAAAGGCTTGTATATCAAAAGCACACCCAATTATTAATGTGATCTAACCTGCATTGTTAGAGATGGAATATGATCTCTTCCGCAGTGATGATCACTGAGCAGTGACATTTCACCAACCACAGAGTTGTGAAATCTACAAGCATCTAGTTGCAAGTCAAGAGCTTGTTCAACAAGATGTACCAATCTCTTTTCTGGAACCATAACTGTTGGGGGAAGCAATCTTTGCAATTCCTCTAGTAGGTTTGTACGTGACTTTATTCTCGCTGTGCCTTGACCTGATACCCCAGTAAGAACCTGCTGAGAAGGTGATATAATGAAAAACGAAAGCTGATGGACTCTATCATTGTTTATGCAAAGAGGTGAGATCTCGCCCCTCAGTGTCTTCAGAGCATCCATAACTTTTTCCTTGTGCAACAATTCAAAAAACTTCTGCTCCAATATCACAAAAGATGCCAACTTTACAATTTTTTCATCCACCAGACCAATCTTTCGCAATGTGTTTAAACTTTCATCCCATTTACCATCAAGAATTTGCTGCATAAACAAATTTACGACGGAAGTGTGCAAGGGTATCCCTGACTCTTCCTCTAGTAAGGCCCGAGTCTTTTTGTAACCAAGAGAATCTAATGCCTCAGTTATAATCCGAACAAATTCAACTTTCTTGACAACTCCTTTAGTACCAACAACCTCATCGTCCCCTTGAAGAGTCAGGGGTCGAGCCATCGAGTCACCCAATGAACAACTTGCAGGATCTCTAACAAATGTCCTGTCAGAAATATCTACCAATTGACCGGAGGATACCTTCACACGTTTTGATGGTGGTTCATCATCGTCCTCAGCTCCCATGAAACAAACACGTCAGCCCATATATAACAGCAGGAGGAAGACAAAACTGAAAAGTTGGAATAGTAGGCCTAAATCCTGCAATTAATAAATGGAGACTCTCTTATGTAACAGCAGGAAAGGAAATAACATAAAACTAATAAAAATAGAAACAGAAAAAAGAGAAAGAAGGCAATCTGCAGGATCCACTTTCAATGATCTACAATTAGAAAGTGAAAACGATAGTAATGAGACAATGAGCAAAACAGAGAGTTTAAGGGAAAAACTGCAACTAACAGAAGTATAGGCTAATTTTCTTTTATACGTAATCATCTTATTGATGAAAATTGTCCAGCATTTAGCAAGAGCATCGCCTGATACTAATATCACATACTGAAGTACCCAATAAAATATATGAAAGTGAAATTGCTTGGACAGATTCGCAACAAATACAGCAACACCTCAGACAGATTATTCAGAATTACCAGATAAAATGCCATCACGAAGTGCAACCAGTAATTTTGGACCTGATGCCAGACACCAATAATTTCTTATGCTACAAATCGGTTATGCTTGCTAAAGTTGAAACTCTATACATAAAGGGCTCCACCAGAACTTCCTTTTTAACAATTATTCGAGAGAGGAGAGGTAGGAAGGGTAGGACGGTGTCAGCCTGAATTAAAAGCTTAATGAACATACGACCTAAATAGACATCACAAATTAATACTACTAGTAATCGAACCATTGAACAGCCTGCCTAGTACATTGCTCCCGCTAAGTCCACATTAACATCAAAGGAGCATTAGCTACCATTTTCTTTGAATAACCTATTCGGTCTTCTCAATACCAGCCTCCTGATCAAACAGCATTACCCGCTAATAATAATCCTCCCGAATAAGAGAACTGATGCAGACAGAGAAGTTTCAATTCCTGCCAGAAGGAGATCACACAAAATGCAAATGTTTTACCAGTGTGCACGGTAACACGCAAGTTCAACATTAATCAACACTCAAGCTACGTAATTACTGTAAATGAATCCACAAATTCAACTCTAAGATATGTCTGATCTTTGATATTCGAAATTCAATTGAAAAGAAAACACATCTATGTTACCACTATTGACATAATAGTTCATCCAAAATAGCCTGGCCACTAATGAGAAGAATCTATTCTTCTTACTAATATGTGAATATGAATGAAGGCCATAAATTGGCCCACAATAAAGCTGAAGCAATCAACAGAATTTCACTCATTAGTTGCAAACATTTGCGAGAGCTGACTACACAAGTTAATCACACTTTCCAAATAACAAACAAGGTTTACCCTATTTCTCTACAGGATTATGGATCGATCATATCACGACCCTGGAAACAAAGTCAATCCTCCCCTAGCAAAACATGATGTAGCACGCACCCACTGAACCCCCTCAAACCTATTATGATCAAGTATGATAGTAAGATGCACATATAGCACAAGATAGTGATGAGTCTTAAGCCTCTTAAACTTGTTATGATCAAAGATGAACTAACTAAGGAGAATTTCACTCCAATGCAATCACATTTACAGCAAATCTAAACCAGACCTCTCACCAACAGCACAAACTAGGGATCTTGATGAAAAGATCCAATCGGTACTAAAAGCATCCAATAACAAACTAAGTTAGTAAATGTATCTGCTGTTAAGTAAACTTCTGCAAAAGGTAATTCAACTCAAAATGCATTTGCCGTCTAACTAGTACTTAAGTTCTAAATAGGCTAAACTTAACTTCTGCAAACCATACTCTTTGTAAAATAAGCATATACTACAATAACCACTCAAAACCCAACTAGAAAAAATCAAACTTTAGATAATCCACTAACATCATTCAACAAATCCAACAAACAAAATCAAGAACAAGAATCAAACCAAACCCAGAAAACAGTAAGAGACAAGCAAAGAAAAGAAAGATTACCAGAAAATCAACAAAAGATTAGAAAAGAATCTGCAATACCCATAAAGCAATTTGAAGATTCAGATCAAAATAGATACATACACTGATTGAAAAACCAGTAAATCGCAAATGGTTTTATCCCAAATTGTATTCTTTTATTTCCTTCGCTTGTCGGTAAGCTAAGACTAGTAGATTAGGTGGGTAAACAATCACTCGATTGAAAGCTAAAAAAGGTATATGATTGATTGTTGAGAGTAAGAATCTTGTAGAGAGATTTGAGTATTTGTGTTAATGGAGAACTTGTGAATAGAGAAATAGAGGAAAGAGTTGTTTGGCATTTTACTCAACTAGGGTCCCCTTTGTAAAGGAGGAGTATTATACTAATCTTTTTGCGTGGATTGGGGAACCACCTCTCAAAGCTTCTAGGTGGCTTGTCGTAGGTGTTAAATTGTCGTGTGTGTTGTGTATGTAAATCTTATTTAAAATTGGAGTTTATTTTTTGATAGATATTATCATATAGATATATATATAAAAGAAAATATTAAGTCCGCTTACGTGGTAACACCACAAATCAGAATTTCCTTTTAAATTTATTTATTTTCAAAACTAGCCTTTCCCTTTCAAGAAAAATTGTGACTTTTATGAAGAGTTGCGATTTTAATGAAGATATGTGACTTTTATGAAATGTTGTGACTTTTATGAAAAGTTGCGACTTTTATAAATAGTTACGACTTCTATGAAGCGTTGTGACTTTTATGAAGAGTTGCAACTTTTATGAAGATTTGCAACTTTTATATCAAAAGTTGTAACTTTTCTGAAAAGTTGTGACTTTTATGAGAGGTTGTGACCTTTCCAAATGGTTGCAACTTTTCCAAAAAGTTGTGACCTTTCCGACAAGCACAATAAATATTTACTCACACTACCCTCTATTATCTATAAATAGAGGGATTTGCTGCCACTATTATTTGAAGATTTTTTTCATTGGATAGTTGAATTCAATTACATTGATTAAGCTTCTTATGAAGTTTGTTTCATTCCTAGAAGTTTTCATCCTCCTATTTCATGGAGCTTAATTTTTAGGCATAATATATAATTATGCCCTTTAACTTGGTTTCGAATCACATTTATGCCCTTCAACTTTGGGTGTGCACAAGTAGACACTTAAACTTGTGTAAAGTTGAATAAATAGACACACATGTCCTACATGTCATCCTACATGTCATTTTTTGTCCTACGTGGTGTCCGACGTGTATTTTGCCATGTAGGACTCATGTGTTTATTTATTTAAAAGTTGGATAGTTAAAGTGCCTGTTTGTGCATTATGAAACTTGAAGGTCAAAGTTAAAATTTGAAGCCAAGTTTAGGGTCTAATATATGTATTATGCCTAATTTTTACTATAAGTCGTAGTGATTCATGTAAGTATGACAACTCTTTTGCTATTGTGGTGACATTTTTCTTTTAACTTTGTTAAAGTTACATAGAAGATGATTGAAAATTGATCTTCTCTTTTGTCCCTTTCTACATGTTTCTTCGTATAAACAAATAAAATTGATTTCGATTGCAATGTAATGTTACTACTCTTGCACCTTTAATTCCACAACTCATAACGTTGTTGAAATGGTTGAATTTATTACATTTGGTTTTTCAGTAAACAAAACTTTTATTTCTGCCACTATTGTAGTTTTTTTTTTTTTTTGCTATAGAGGAATCAAATTGAAATACATTAATTAAACTTGTAATGAACCTTCTTCATTCTTCATTTTCCATGAAACTTAATCATTTACTGTAGGTCATATTACCGAATAATCATATGTAAGTTTAATAAAATGTCCAATCCCGTGCGAAGCACGGATAATTTACCTAGTTTATTTAGTATATTAAAATAAAAGTTAGAATCAAATTATTATAAACAACAAATAAGATGATAAATGAAAAAATATGTGATATTAGATTCCAAATAACATTATTAAGTAAGAAACTAGATACCACTTGATTAATTGGTAACATCTTATATTGAAGTTTGAAATTTGACTTTCATATTTTTTTATTTAGAATTGTGTTTTCGATAAATAGTAAATATGTTATTACAATGCAATATATAACAAGCCTGGTAATACTAATGGAAAGATCATATAACATATCATGCTCAAGTATTGCATAATTACAAAGGTGTTAGTTTATTATGTATTAAAGTGTTGAGGGTTCTCTTTTTAAATTAATGTATTTAAATTCAGGTGTTTTTATCACGCTTTAATATTTTTCTTTATAAACAAAATTGAATTAAATTTTAAAAATGATGATTATTAAAGCGGTAATCATTAAAAATATCTTTTTACTTTATGAATAAGCTTATTGATTTAATTTCAAAACATGATTTAAGGAGTTGAAACATGATTCTATTGAATTGATATACCTAATCAAAGAATGATTAAATTAATTATGTCATGATTAATATTTTTTGGGCTTGTATTGACACCTTGCTACTCGAAAGGGTGAGCATGATTAATATTTGATGTACTGTCATATATTAATGTTTACGCAATTCAACCTCCGCGGTGAGGTTGGTGGGGCCTCCATCCGAGGGGGGTTCGGGGCAACGGTCCGACCTAAATTTTAGGCTATACTATTTATTCTCTGTAACCAAAAATACTCTAAATAATTAATATATATACCCCACCGCCTTGGAAGTTTACTCACGGGGTATTACCACGAAATATTGATTTCTCTCTTTCTTTCTCTAGATCTCTCATCTTTTTCTCTTGAAAGTTCTTGTGTTCTTCATTCATCAAGTATGTGTGTATGGATTCGCTCCTAACAGAGCAGTCTTTGAGAGGTGAATTAATGATTTTGATGAATTGATATTGAAATGACCTTCCTATTAGGGTTGCTATTTCAAAGGAAGAATAGTTTTTGAATATAGTTGCCTCAATGCATGATTTTGGAGTCGTTGATCTGTTTAAAGTTAACATGGTGAATTTTGATTTGCTCATAAGTTATCATATGATAATTTGCCTGTGAATTTTATTGTTTTAATTGTTCGCCTTGAGATTATGCAGATTAATGAAATAATTGACTTAACTTGTGGTTTTTAATAGTCTTACATGATTATTGAATATAATAAACGAAATCAATTATTTTATTTAGGGGTGGGCATAAACACCGGAAAACCGAAACACCGAACCGAATCGAAATTTTTCAAAATTTCGGTTCCGGTATTTCGGTTTTCGGTTCGGTATTCGGTTTATTTTTTTGTATTTTCGGTATTTCGATTCGGTTTTCGGTACGTATTACTTTGGAATTCGATATTTCGGTTTAAACCGAAATATTATATTTTAATTTATAAATTATATTATATTTAATAATTATTAATATTAAATAATTTTTTTTAAAAAAATAAAAAACCCTAAATCCCTAATACCCTATCCTCTTCACTCTTCAGCACAACTTCTTCAACTTCATCCTCTCTCTTCAACTTCCTCTCTCTTCAACTTCATCCTCTCCTCTTCACTCTTCAGCACAACTTCTGCCTTCTTTTCTCCTCTTCCTCTTTTACTCCAGCCGGCGTCCACCGCCACCTCGAGCA